>NW_010174367.1:0-405 GCF_000695765.1 Mesitornis unicolor | reverse complement strand
CTTTCATTCTATGGCCAAAATGCTCTTTTTTAAGGCTACTTTCATTCTATGGCCAAAAAGCCCATTTTTAAGGCCCAAACTCTCCTTTTTTAGGGGACCAAACTCTGATTTCTAGGAGTCAAACTCTCATTTTAGGGCCCAAACTCTCATGTTTAGGGTCCCATCTGAGATTTTTAGAACAGAAAGTCGAATTTTCATGCTCCAAACTCCCAATTTTAGGGCCCCAACTCTCATTTAATGGCCAAAAAGCTCATTGTGAGGGCTCAAACTCCCATTTCAGGACCCAAACTCTCCTTTTACGGCCAAAATGCACATTGTGAGGGCTCAAACTCTCGTTTTATGGCACAAATGCTTATGTTTAGGGCCCAAACTCCCATTTTTGTGACCCAAACTCTCATTTTTAGG
>NW_010174366.1:0-748 GCF_000695765.1 Mesitornis unicolor | reverse complement strand
TTTAATTAATATTTGTTTGAATTCCAAACTAATTTTTTTTTCTTTTCAAATAAAGTAAGACTCAAGTAAGAAAGAAATCTGTTTTGGAATATTCTTAATACAAGTGAAAGACTAGATGTATAAAATCACAGAAGGATGGAATAAGTCTGCAACACTGAAGTTAAGCGCTAACATGGAAAGCAATGAAACAAAATCTTCTGACTTGCTATGAAAGCAGAGAACTTTCCTTGCAATAGTTTCCCAACATCCTAAAAGAATAACCTTATAAACGTAACTTACACTATTCTGCATTTAACCAATTTCAGAGTTCTTCATATGCCACTTAAGGCAGTTACGAATGACGTGTGGCACCTTGGATCCAATCCCACTGAATCAGGTAAAAGAGGATTTGAACTAAGACTCCTGCATCCCAGGAGAGTGTTTACCAGCTGAGCTGTGACATTTCTGCATGTGCCTTAGAGAAGGCCACATAAGAACCTCACTATTAATTTAGTCCGGTGATTCAGTTATTGATCGAAATGATACAGATTATTGTTTGTTCAAAGTTGTATACAAACAATTCACTAGAATATTTCCAATGTTCTAGTTTTAATAAAATAATAATCAAATTATAATAATAAAATAAACTATCAAGCCCTTCACTAGGAGGCTTATTTTTTTGGTATTCAAATCCTAATGCTATCTGATATTAATGTTACAGCAGAAAGTGAACAGAACGTGAAAGACTAGCACAAGTTACCCAGCTAGA
>NW_010174365.1:0-2535 GCF_000695765.1 Mesitornis unicolor | reverse complement strand
CGGGCCTGGGGGTGCAAGAAAGGGGAGCTGGGGAGGGGGGGACATGCAGCGACCCCTCTGTCATCCCCAGGGGACACTGTCACACCCCCTCCATCATCCCAAGGGGACACCATCAACCTTCTCCATCATCACATGGGGACACTGTCACCCTCTCCATCATCCCAAGGGGACACCATCAACCTCCTCCATCATCACATGGGGACACCATCACCCTCCTTGTCATTCCAGAGGGACACTGTCACCCTCTCCATCATCCCAAGGCGACACCATCACCCCCCCTCCATCAATCTGGGAGGACAGCATCCCCCTCCTCCCTCCATCACCCTATGAGGACACCATCACCCCCTCTCCATAATCCTGGGGGACACCATCACCCTCCCCATCATCCCAAAGGGGACACCATCACCCCCCTCCATCACCACACGGGGACACCATCACTCCTTGTCATCCCAGGGGACACCATCAAAGCCCCCTTCATCATTCAAGGGAGACACCATCACCCCCCTCCATCATCCCAAGGGACACCATCACCTCCCCCTGGGCAGAGTTGGGGGGACGAGGAGCACCCGCACCCAGCGCTGGAGCCCCATGAGGGTGCACCCGGGTACCTCTGATGCTGATACTCCTCCTGCTGCAGCTGCCGCGCGAGCTCCAGGTCGCTGAGCGCGCAGGGCTCCTGGCCCTGCTGCAGGGACAGGGCGATCATGTAATCCTGGGGGGGACACACACACACAAAAACAAAGTGGAGAGCTCAGCACAGCGCACCCAAACCCCGCAGCAACCCCTGGAGCCGTGTCCCTCGCTGTCACCCCGGTGTCCCCTACCTGGTCCACTTGTCTCTGCTGGAGCTGGTGGTCTGGGGGGGCCACGGTGGCTCCCTCCTTGCCCGGCGCGTGGCTGAGGTGGAAGTCGGTGTCGCAGAAGCAGCTGTCACCGTCCACGTTGTGGAGGCTCTCCCACACCACCCTCTCCTCCTGCAGGAAGCCCTGGTCCGTCACCAGCAGGTAGAGGTAGCCCTGGGGACAAGGGAGAGGGGACAGTCAGCCCTGGCCAGTGCTGAGGAGGGGTCCAAGAGGGGGGTCCGGAGCCGCACCTTGTGCTTGGTCATGGTGCTGATCTGAGCTCGCCCTCGGGGCCCCCCGCCGTGAGCTCGCAGAGCCCGTGGTACGTCAACTGCGAGGCCGTGGACTCCAGGAACTGCTCTGCCACCAGCCCTGGGGAGACAGCGGGGTGGGACGGGGCGTCGAGCCCCTCCCGGGGTCCCAGTGGGGTGGTGGGGGGGCCGTTACCTTCGCTCACCAGGCTGGAGTCGCTGGCCTGCTTGCAGGTGAGGGGCCCCCCGCCGTGAGCTCGCAGAGCCCGTGGTACGTCAACTGCGAGGCCGTGGACTCCAGGAACTGCTCTGCCACCAGCCCTGGGGAGACAGCGGGGTGGGACGGGGCGTCGAGCCCCTCCCGGGGTCCCAGTGGGGTGGTGGGGGGGCCGTTACCTTCGCTCACCAGGCTGGAGTCGCTGGCCTGCTTGCAGGTGATGATCTTCTCCACCAGTTGGTTGTAGCTCAGCTTGCCCACGGCTTGCACCACCTCTGGGCTCTGCGGGGACGGGAAGGGCCAAAGGGGTGAGCATTGGGGCTGAGGGGACCCAAGGATGGGTCGGTTTGAAGCCTCTCACCCAGCCAGACCCGTGCTCCATCACGGGGACATCCAAGAAGCCAAGCTGGTGGCCTCCCCCATGGGGAGGGACCCATCACAGAAGGGTTTGGGTGGGAAGGGACCTCCAAAGGTCACCCAGGCCAACCTCCAGGGACACTGCCCAACAGATCAGCCTCAAAGCCCCGTTCACAGCATCACAGCAGGGTTTGGGTGGAAGGGACCCCAAACCCCCCCAGTCCAACCCCATGGGCAGGGACACCTCCCCCAGCCCAGGCTGCTCCAAGCCCCGGCCACCCTGGCCTTGGGCACTGCCAGGGAGGGGGCACCCACAGCTTCTCTGGGCAACCTGGGCCAGGGCCTCAGCACCCTCATCATAAAATATGGAATATATAGATATATAGATATATAGATACATAGATCTATTTAGTGTATATATGTATATATATGTGTGTGTGTGTATATATATATGTTTAGTATATATGTATATATACTAAAAAGGTATACAGATACACATTTAGTATATATATGTAAATAGATACATATATATATAGATATATAGACAGGTATATAGATAGATATAGATATATATTTTGCATATATGTGTGTATATATAGATATATATTGCATATATATGTGTATATATAGATTGATATATATATTCTGCATATATATGTGTGTCTAGATATATACACACATTTTCCATGTATATGTGTGTATAGATAGATATACATATACATTTTGCATATGTATGTTTACATATATAGATACATTTTGCATATATGTCTGTATAGGTAGATATATTTTGCATATATACGTGTGCATATATGTAGATATATAGACATATTTTGCAAATATGAGGGAGCTGGGTCTCTTTAGTTTGCAG
>NW_010174364.1:0-719 GCF_000695765.1 Mesitornis unicolor | reverse complement strand
CCAGACAGTAATGTCTAGACGTTAACCCTACACTGTGATCCCAACAGTCTGATCTGCCCCTGACACACACGGGCTGTGAGGATATCACTGAATAAACAGGCTGCACATTACTCAGCGTTACTAAGGGACCAGCACTAACACACTGATTTAAAAGCACTCTGAAGATGAAAAAGTATTCATAACTATTTCTTAGTTCAGCTTATACTTTGTGTATAAGAATTGAATGTCTAATTTGTTTTTTTTATAATATTAATATGCACATGATAACATGAAAAGTCTTTGCTTTGCACGAGTCCTGCCTTATCACTTACAGCATTTGTTTCTGAGAGCATTAAATTATTTTAAAATGCAAACACAAAAAAGGTAGCTAATACTGTACATTTACATTACAATTTAATTTGTTCTAAATTCTCTCCTTGACCAAACATGCAAAGTACCTGAGTACTCAGCTAAGTACCTGGGTACTAAGTATCTCTTCCTAAAGGCATTCAGAACCTCCCCGGCAGCATGGAGCATCTTGCAAAATAAGGCACATGACACTAAAAAAAACCATTTTGAGTGACAGTGTAACACAGTAATCTCTTAACTAGAGTGTTAGCTGTTTCACAGAGTGTACCAAGTTTGCTTAACAGTTTGAGATAGAAAAGACAGACATGCAATGCATATAACTCTAAAAGGATTTTAGGCCAGCAGGATACAATGGTCCAGGCCGCAATGTG
>NW_010174363.1:0-215 GCF_000695765.1 Mesitornis unicolor | reverse complement strand
CTCTGCCTGTGCAGCCCCTCCAGCCCCTAAGTGCCTGGCAGCAAGGCATATACATGTGTTTAACATACACCTGTGTGCTACAAAGCTCTTCACCAGACACCTCTCATTTCTGCCATGCATTGCTCAGGGATGTGGTGGCAAAACCACACACCAGTCTCACAAAACCTCAAAATCAGGGCAGAACCCAACTGCCCTCCCCAGCAAAGCACGGGGAC
>NW_010174362.1:322-6463 GCF_000695765.1 Mesitornis unicolor | reverse complement strand
TACTGATCCCTGGGGGACACCACTGGTCACCCGACGCCAACTGTAGCCATAATATTGAATTCTGTCTGGATTTCATTGTGACCAAGCATCAATTAATACCTATGTGTTGTAAAATATTAGTCATAATTGGATTTACATCATAAAGATGCTGAAATGTAACTAATTTTACTGTAATGTTGATCTTTAAAAGTTGAATGGTATCTTTTATTGAACAGCTATTGCAGGACATCATTAGCTTATAGACTTTAATATCTGGAATATAGTATAATTTACATTATTCCATTAAATGTCTATCAGATTTCAAGCTAGGTTTGAGGCTACTGCATTTGTATTATCAAAATATATACAAATTGGAAACTTAAAAAAAAATGGAACAGATTACAGTTTTAATTTATTTGTTCAAATCTACCATGAAGGCAAGGAAAATTTATTTTTAAACAAAAGAATCAGATCAATTCCTTATGAAAGCAAATGATTTAGAAAAACATGGTTAGAATGCCACCTGGGGGCTTATACTGTCATCACACTCCACTTAAGATCAGAACAGCTTGCGATGTGTACTGTCAGATCAAAAAAATTGTTCGCTCCATTTTCTTCACTAAGTACAGTAAGACTTTTAGAAACTCGTGAAAGTGTTATTCCATGTGATGATCCTGCTCTGGCAGGGGGGTTGGACTAGATGATCTTTCGAGGTCCCTTCCAACTCCTAACACTCTGTGATTCTTTGATTCTGTGAAATTACAACTAAATACAAATTCTCGCTGTTAGAAATATGTGGGTAACCTCTCCCCACTATTAGTAAACATCTGCACTTTTGGTGAACTTCTATGATTCAGACCAGTATCACTCGACACTGAGGGGACAAACAGGTTCTTTTAGGGATCCTTGGCAGAATGATGACGGCACTAAATCATAGTTACAATTAAAGTTTTATTTTCTTAACAGGATATTATGATTAGCACAGAATTTATTATTAGAATGGCAGAGGATTTCTACAAGCAGAATCAATGTAGTACAATCTATAAGTAGTGTAACACAGAATTTATAATACAACTTAACTTATAATTTCTAATCACCTGGACCCTCTGCAGATCAGGTCAAGTCTTAATGCATGGTTTGCTGTATCAATATAACAATCATAATCTAGACTCAAAAATCAAATAAAAGAATATGAGTTACTCACTCAATCCTTGGAGGAATCAGATGACGGTAGAGGCCAGGGGGTCAGACAGTAGGGGTCACAGGTCTCACTGTCCAGCTGCAGTTCCAGTCCAAGTTCCCAACTTAGGACTTGTAACTGCTTGATTTTATAGGCAGTGCTCTATGTGCTGTTATGCTTTCCTGTTCTGTGACGGGGTCATCAACAACAACTGGTTGGCTATGTGCCTGGGACATTCAAGGCCGGTAAGGAAGGGACTAATTGGCCTGCTGCTCAGGAATCTTGAGGCCAGTAGGGAGGGGAAGAATAAATCTGTTTAGTTTGTCTACTTAGTTCACAAGACCTTCAAGGCCTGATAATGAGAGAAAGGGAATGAGTATGTGACCTACTCGGTCACAGAGAATGGCTACTTGCCTCATAAAATGGCATTAGTTACGCTAACCACATTACCAGGGGTCAGGAAAAGGGGGTACTGGTCACAGACCAGACAGGAGAACTTAAAACACATTCTGCACAGTTAGATGTTAAATCTAAAGCCAAGGTAATCTCATTTCCTTGAGATCCAATACCCTTCTCCACTGCCTTCCCAGTCTCTTGAAATTCTCCAAAAAAGGGTGTATGGGAGCACTGTGCTACCTGAATTCATCTCAGCTTATATGATGAGCTGCATCACAGTCCTAAGACCCAAAAGCACTCAGGTACCTACTGCTGGATCCTTCCATTGAGTGAGCTGCTCTGAGGCCAAAGACCTGGGTCTTGGCCATGGTCCTTGTGGCAAGGTGGACCATGAAGGACGTCTGTCTCAAGGGGAGCTTAACAAGGTGAATGTAAAATGGCTGTTTCTGAAGACTTGGGATTTTAAGAGGATTATGTTGGTGTATTTGGTTGATGTAACAAGAGAAGTCAGGCAAGCAGGAAGAGATATACAAATGTTAAATAAGAGAGCACAGAAAGGAAGAGACAACCCAGTGACAGTTTCATTGCCTAATCACTACAGCAGAGGCCAGGTTCTCATCAGGGCTAGAAGCTAGAAAGAAAAAGTATTCCTCTATTGAGTTACAAAGGCCCAGGGACAAGAAATGCCAAGTTTGTGGAAGAGAGTCTCCTTTTCAAGTGTAATCACACATGCTGCAAATTTCCTGCAATGACAGTTATCCTCAAATTGACCCATCATTTCATTTTGTTTAAGAGCCTCAATGCAACCTTTTGCCAACAGTTGACAGCAACAAACCATTACATTGCAGAAGAAACTGCATTTCAGCCTGGCAACTGTGATGCTGTGGTGGATTGCACTCATTACCCAAATGTCACTATAAACATAGCACCTGTACAAACTATACTGGGAAACAGAAATTGCTTCTGCTTCTAGGAAGTGTACAACACAATAGATGTTGGAAAAAAAAAAGCAAGCTTGTTGTTATACGATTGAAAGAAGGATTTAAAAACATTGTCCTGGTTTTGCTAGGACTGAATTATAGAATCACTTCTAATGCTTCAGCCAGAGCTGGACTTTTGAGAAAGCAGTGTTTGAGCTTTAATGAGCTCTGGCCGGGATGAAGTTATTTTCCTTATGAAGCAGATAAAGGTTATTGTTTTCGTTTCACTGGCAGATATTTATCTCAAGGTTCTGCCTGCACCTATGGTTACAGTTTCTTTTAGGTTTTTTTTTGGTGTGTTTTTTTTTCCTTCTCTCTGCACAAGAGAAAAAGTGGGTGGAAATGAGAGTCTGGGACACTCTGGAACAGATGATCCGTGTCTGATCCAAGCTAACCAATAAAGATATATTCTATCCCATAAACATCACACTCACTATAAACTGAGGAGCCTGCAGGGGACAACTCCTTTGCAGGCCTTTCCTGCTGCTTCTTTGATCTCTTCCCTTTATGATGGCACAAGACCAAGTGCGAGATCCTGCACCTGGGTAGGGGCAATCCCAAGCACAAAAACAGGCTGAGTGGAGAATGGCTCGAAAGCAGTCCCAAGGAGAAGGACTTGGGCATGTTGATCGATGAAAAACTCAACGTGAGCCAACAACGTGCACTTGCAGAAGGCCAACCGCATCCTGGGCTGCATCAAAAGAAGTGTGCCCAATACTGCCCCTCTCCTCTGCTCTGGTGAGACCTCACCTGGAGTACTGCATCCAGTTCCGTGGCCCCCAATATAAGAAGGACATCAAGCTGTTGGAGCGGGTCCAGATGAGGGCCACAAAGATGATCACAGGGCTGGAGCACCTCCCCTATGAAGACCGACTGAGAGAGTTGGGGCTGTTCAGCATAGAGAAGAAAGCCTCCGGGGGGATCTTACTGCAGTCTTCCAGTTCCTGAAGGGGTCCTACAGGAAAGCTGGGGAGAGACTGTTTACAAGGGCAGGTAGCGATAGAACGAGGGTGAATGGTTTTAAACTGGAAGAGGTTAGATTTAGACTAGATATTAGGAAGAAATTCTTTACTGTGAGGGCAGTGAGACACTGGAACAGGTTGCCCAGGGAAGTTGTGGATGCCCCCTTCCTGGAAGTGTTCAAGGCCAGGTTGGACAGGGCTTTGAGCAACCTGGTCTAGTGGGAGGTGTCCCTTTCCATGGCAGGGGGGTTGGACTAGATGATCTTTAAGGTCCCTTCCAACCTAAACCATTCTATGATTCATATAATTCTATGATGGCAGCCCATATTGGTTCCTGAGGTTTACCCCTCCCATCGCATTGACATTGGCATACAACCAGTGGCTGCTGTTTGCGAGCTGGATATAACTTTAATTGCTATATTATTGTAGTTCCTGTTCTTGTTACAGTTAATTGGCATTATTATTATTTAAATTTGGGTTGTTTTAGTTAATAAATGGTCTTTATCTCAACTGATGAGTTCTTTTACTCTCCCAATTCTCTTCCCCATCCTACCGGGGGGTGAGGGGGAGTTGATTAAGCAAACTTTGTGTGTTTAGATGTTTGCCAGGTTAAATCATGACAAACACATACAGAAATTCAGACAACATACAAAATTAGAGAAATGGAAAATGAAGTAAAGAAGCTGTAAGCAGACTGTGTTGTTAGTTTAAAGAAGGAATTCAAAGATGCTCAGAAGCAGAGTTCTGAAATCAGGTCTAATTAACGAGAGAAAAGGCACTCTCCCGAAGTCCATCAAAACCATGCAAGGCTCTATGTCCACCATGCAGGAACCTGGTGCATTTTCAGCTCCTGTTTTGAAGAATGCATTCCAGCACAATCTTTACAAAGACAGTACAACACCTACAGCCTTCCAGAATGGCTGCCATGAAGGTCAAAGCTCTGTATTGTCTACAGAGTTGCTGTTCAGCGTAGTACTACACTGCATTTTTTCTATCCTGTCTCTTCCAGATGTGTGAATTGTGATACAGCTGCATAGGTATGACAGGAAAGGAGAGATAAAGTCAAGGAGTGTATTTTCGTCACTGCATTAAAGAAGATCCTTAAGCAGCATTCCTTGACACCACATCTGGTGTAGTAACTGCTCTCCCCTCTCTTTTTCATTTTTGGATCCATATCACTATGGATACTGTATTTGAGGACTACAGGTGATACAACTGTAGTGTTATGCTGTGCCATGCTTCCTTTCAATCAATGAGATGCATGAGACAACACTTGGCAGTATGGAGAAGATACCAAATTATTTGGGGAGACTGCTGAAGAGCAGATTGATGATGACAAAATATTACCATGGAAACCCTGGCAGATGTAGCTACACACACAAAGTAATCCTACTGGCTGTGCCCTTAGTCTGCAGGAACAGCACCTCTGAGCTAGAAATCTAGCATGACTGAACTGAAATAGAAAAGCAGGAGTATGCTAAAGTAGGAGTAAACATCTACTTTAAAACTGGTTTGTGGTTGTCATCAACTTTAGTCTGCTGAAGAGCTGCAAAGAATTCACAAAAGTTAACAAATGACAATATTCAGGTTGCACACCACCAGTATTTGTCAAATTTATGTCAGTACAATAGCATGTCATCCTAGACCTAACCACGCTTTCAACACACTGGTTGGTCACTGGTTGGAAGTTAATGTTTTAGCAAACCACCATTATCTCCTGCTCTAGCTATGTGGGTATGTCAGGTATGTCTCAGATATGTCTTATGATACCATGTGGTGTCAATTACCTGTAACAATGTGGGCAAACAGGCAAGAGGACAACAAGTGAAATGTGCTGCGCAAATGTACAGAACAGTTCCCATTGGACAGATTTATACACATTGCAGGTTTCTGTTACTTGTGCCTGCTCAAGAATGGGGTTCGTGAAGCATTTTGGGTTGAATTTTGTGATCTTGCTCCATGTGCACCTAAAATTCAAAAAGGTGCCAAGATTGTTGCATTAAGGACAGAGGAGGAGCAGGACTGCAAATTATGTGAGGCTGTTGTTTAGCCCAATGGTACAGCCTCATTTTGAAGGCAATGTACAGTATTTGTTACTCCATCTCAACATGGACATTGCAGAACTAGAGGAGGCTCAGCAAAAGAATCAAAATGAAAAACAGTCACATCCAAGGGAAATCTGTTATATACAGAAAATTTTGGTGATCATTTACTTCAGAAAACAGATAAAATGGTCACAATAAAATTGTAATTATTCTTTTGTTGTAGCATAAATTTCTTCTAAAATTCGAAGTCAGCAAGTAACAAGCTAGTAAATTGAATTAATATGCTTGTTTCCTGCAGTTAAACTGCAGAATTTGTCTACAGGCTAATCTGAACCAGTTTAAGGCTCCCGCCGTCCCCTCACGGTTTCCGCCTCACCTCGCCCCCTCACAGAACCCTCCGGCGGCGGTACCTGCCCCGCTCCAGCTCCGCGCCCGCTTCCGCGCGGCGACACAGCACCCACTCAGCGATCGATTGCTCAGGCTCCTCTCAGCCCCCGCCTGCAGGAGGGCTGGTATCGCCGCAGAGCTCGAGTAAGAAGGCCTTTCCCTCAGGGGGAGTCACCATACCTGACCATCCCGCCAAGCCGCGGCAGGCGGCG
>NW_010174362.1:0-292 GCF_000695765.1 Mesitornis unicolor | reverse complement strand
GCGCGAGCGCCACTCCTGATGTCTTGCAGTGACTGGTCAGCGGCGGACTAGAGCTGCAGGACCTGGTGGAGTTAAGGCGGCGGGGCCCAGGAGCAGCATAAGAGCCGTTGGCGGGGAAGGGGCGGGCAGTGGGCTTGGTCAGGAGCCGCCGGCTAGGCTCGGGGGAGTTTTAGGTCCATGAGGGAGGGCGGTGGCTTTTCGTTGGGGTGGGTCTACTTGCCACCGAAAAGCCGAGATGAAAAGAATTTATCGGCACCAATGTGATGCAGATGAGCAGACACTTCTTTATTAC
>NW_010174361.1:0-16760 GCF_000695765.1 Mesitornis unicolor | reverse complement strand
TGTCATCAGCAAACTTGCTGATAGTACACAACCACACAGGTGATGAGTAACATATTTGACCGCAGCCCTGTAACACCAGACAGGTCAGAACTGAAGGCTTTAACACCTTTATGCAGTCACCTCATGTCCCTGGAAGAGTTCCTTTTCCCAGCTGATGGAGACATACCAGGGGTTCGTAACACAACATTGCAATGCTTTTCAAAACAAGTTATTTGGTGTTTTCCAAGTCAGACCCTCTGCAATGATCTGCTTACCCACTCATGTGAAATGGGATCTTTTTTTGACTCGGTATTGCAGTGACAGAGCTTTCATATATGTGGCACTGTGAAATCAGTGTCAGGACTTCTGTGGGAAAGCTAGACAAAGACTGTATCACTCCTTGTCATGCAATTCTTTGTTTCACAAGAGATACAAGCGCCATAACAGCTTCCCAGCAAGTGCATAGGGGCACCATAGGAGCAATGACAGTGAAGGCCTGGAATCAGGGAAATGTAATGGAAGTAACCAGAGACTATAGAATTAATAAGAAAGGACGTTCTCCACAAAGTATTGGTTAGGATGGCTTTGCTGTAGTTTCCTCCAGACAGACACTTGTTAGATTAAGCCTTGCAATAAAATCTACAACAGAACATAAGAGTGTGCAAAGCATCAGTTATAGATCTTGGAGGTTTACATTACTTTTATAGAGGGTTTAGGCTATATTTTAGATTTATTTAGTGCTTACAGAGCCAAGAAGTGGTGGTGCAGACAGAAAATATTTGCCACCTCTAAACTGAGGCTATAGCTGGGTCCTTTGATTCAGATTCCCACCCCATTGTACAAATTACCAGAGCAAGGGTGGCCAGAAATGCCTGCATCGCTCCAGAATGGACCTGATGCTCCATGTGGGTCAGGCAGATTCAGACTGGCTTTGTATGGGCACATAGCAGGAAGCTTCCAGGCATTGCTCCAATGATGAGGAATTATTAGGGCTAACTATCCCTTTATAAAATCTTTACACTGTTATTATCACCATCACTCCTTAGCATCATAAGAAGGACTCAATTTATGGAGTGTGGAGAAAGCAGAGAATACTGAGATGTCCTCTGCCCTGGAGGGTTTTCCATCTACATGTAGGAAAGGAGATGGTGGCTGAACACTGGAAGGCATTGGGAAACACAAACATCAGTAGCTTACCTGAGCACCATCTGCTTGAGGAGCTGAGTGGCTTGGAAAATAACTGACAGCAAACAGCCTTTTTTTCATAAGAAAATCTTAAACAAAGATGTTTGATCTGCAATGTATTGAGAGTTTCATTTTTATTTTCTGAGAGGGAGAAAAGAGAAGTTTCTTCATGATCAAAATGGAGAAAAAGAGGAAGTTGTACAAAATAGAAGCACAAGGGAAATATGTGAAGCTTGCCATTAAAAAAAACAGAGCTTTTCTTCCAGTCAGTATCTGCCCTAATGGTAACTGGTTTATTTCCACTTCAGATGTTGCACAGCAGCTGTATAAGGCCTGGGATGCCCCTAAACAGATGAATTGGATTACAAACTGGACTTGTCCCTTTTCCAAAGAGACTCGTAGAGTACTGTAAAGTGATCCTGATGAACATGATAAGGGGGTGGGTTCTTATCTTCTTACCATCAAATATCAGTAACAAGGACACTGTTCCTCTTTAAAACACTAATATGTAGTATAACAATAATATTCAGAGTTTTTTTAAATAATATAATAATATATAACATAATACATACTATATTATAATAGTGTGTATTATTATGCTATATAATACAATATAAAATATATTATAATGTTACAGTATATTATAACTAATATATAGTATAATAATAAGAGCAAAAGTTTTTTACCATAGAAGAACTGTTAACTGGTCACTACTGCAGTCATCACCATGAAGTAACTAATATTACCCCTACTTTACAGGCTAGGAAGTGGAGTCGGAAAGATTAGGGCTTGCCCAAGACCACAGAGCCAGCAGTCAGGCAGCAAGAAAACTCCAGATTTCCTGGCTTCCACTCTTCTCCTAAATTCATCATCCACACTCCAGTGACTTCTAAACAGTAAGATTTTTTTTTCTGAGATAAAAAAATGTCCTTTTCTAAATGTTTAAAGTATGTCATGAAGTTCTGCCCAAAATCTGGGTTGTGGAATCAGACAATGCTGGAATGTGATTTAGCATGTTTTGGAGCAGCTTTGCAATACCTTGCACAAGAGGACACAATGTGTGAGTGCCATGTAAACACAGCTGCAGCCTCTGCATGCTGAACTAACCAGAATGGGCTACACGGGAGACCTGCAATGTGAGATGGTGCGAGCCAGAAACAGTGGGAGAACAAGGCTGCAAGGGCATATGTAACATTGAAGCAGGTTTGCTGTGGAGGATTCATGCCTTGACTATAGTAAAAAACCCTGTCACTTCATTTAAGCATCTCCCATCCAATTGCATAGGCTTAGTGACAAGGAATGGTTGGTTAAGCTGTCCAATAGGTTACATACCCATCCCTGAGTCATTATAAACCCAGCATTTGATTTGCCTCTAGCAGATTAAAAACCTGCTTATACAGAAATTAGGTACTTAAGCAGTAGTAAGTACATAAGCAGGACCATCCACATAATGCAGCATTTCTCTGAGGGATGCGATTGATGATTCGTCTTGGATTTAGCTGATGTAGATGAAGAGATTACTGCTGTTTTCACTCCAGCTGTAATAAAGAGGGGTGCCTGTTCCTCAGTCAGGTGTCTAGCGTGTTCATTTAAACCAAAATCATGCTAGGTTAATTAATAAGAGTAGCTGTGAATGAAGCTGCTGAAGGTAGAGATCTCTTCTGCTTTGTCAGCAAAGCTGTCAGGGCTCAGAAAACAGGGAAACTAATTAATGTGTTCCAGCAGTGGTTTCTATAAACCTATTTTCCATTTAATTGCAATGGACTAAGAGGTGCCACATCCATCAGTTATGCTGTCATAGCTGTGAGGTGGTAACTTACAGCTGAGTGCATCATCACAGCTTAAGCTACCTGCCAGGCACACTGGAGGTGACTGGGTCTTCCTTGCAAGGCCTCCTCGATTTCAAAAGAAATTAGTTTCAATACTTTATATCCAACCTCCATGCAGAAGCAGTCTGGGTTCTGGTTTGAGCTGGAAGTCTACATGGACACTTATGGGAGCCTTTGATGTCAGCTGAGTTTATTTTATTACATTTAGATTAGATTAATTTAGTGCAAACCAATAGAAGATACTCATTCCAAACTGCAAAGTTACTGAAAGGATCACACCATGCTAATGAGCCCTTGAAAGCTCATGGAAATTAAGATAGGATCTGAGTTTAAAATAGATGGCCCTCCCTGAGTACTTCCAAATGTGAACATTCTTGCTCTGAACAAGTTCCCGTGTTCTTCCTTATCTCCATCAGGAACTCAGGTTTGTCTAACCAGGAAATTCACCTGGGCTGAGATGGGGTGTGGATCTGAGGTGGAGCAGCAAGTCTTGTGTGGACATTCTTTAGCATTTCCATGTGTGAACAAGTCTTTACCCTCAGGTCACAGACTTCATCAAGAATACAAATTACTCTGTGAACTCACCTAGTTCATAGGTCAGATCCACTTTCTCTGTCGTGTGGTAGGTAGGGACCTGAAAGTCAGCTCTGGTGCATTTTATACACAAACACTCTGAAAGGTGCCAGTTAGCCCAATACAAATGCCCACTGCTATGTTGACTGTGAGGTACACTAACCATGAGAATTGCTTTGGTTAACTTCTACTGTGCAAACAGTGTGCAAAGCCTTCCAGACAGGAGACAGAGAGAGAAGAGAGACCTAATCCTTTAATTAGTGCACCCAAAGTCCATCTACAAGCAAGTACTTGCACATAGGAAACTCCTTCAGTGTTTCCTCTGGAGGAAGGAGGTAGGAGGTAGGAGGAAGGATCTCTCACTAGTGTGAAGGCTTGATGACATGGAAAAGTCTGTAAGCAGCACATCTGTCATTTGTGTAGTGCTGGTGACTTTCACCTCCCTGCAGGGTTTAGAAGACACCATATTTTCATTTGAGACATCCTTAGCTCATACATTTGCTCCAGTCTCAGAAATGAGGAACTGGCTTCTGTTCTAGGCTGCTTTCACTGGGACACATGCAGACCTTTTATCTGTCAGAGGTCTGAGGAAGATCGACAGGCTGCCTCCTTGAGCATTTAATCCATGGAGCTCTGTTGCAGAGACATCTCTTGTGGGGGAGATACAGACAGGCTCTCTCAAAACATAGTGCAACCAGCAGGAAAATACTTGGCAAACACACAGCTATGGAGGAGTAAAGAGAATGGAGTAACATCCCTGTAGAGAGAGATGAGTTGAGAATTCCCTGCTACTCAAAGAGCTATCCAGTTTAGAACACTTCTTTCCTGATTCCCCGTCATCATCACCATTTGCATTTGTTTCCCTTCAGCTGGTGATAGCTGGATTGGGTCCTAACCTTTGGATAACTCAGACCCTTTGCCTACCCCCCACCCTCCCCAGCAGCTGCTCTTCCACTGTCCAATTTTCATGCTGATATACCCATTTGATTTCATCCTAATCCACATGAAGTTTGGATTTCTTAGTGCTGGGAGAGTTTTGACCTAGCAGGCACCAGAGTGGTTATTATATGGGATTAGTGCATCTGCCATGCAAATACTCTTTCAAGACTATTCGGGTTTTTCGGTGGTTTGGGGATCCTTTTTTTTTCCTTTTCCCTTTTACAACATGCACTTTAACAAATTTTAACCCTTCTTTAGGCATAAATTTTGTGTATGCATGTGAGTGTGTGCCGAAAACTCCTTAACGTGGGTGCAATCAGTTAAGGGGTTTGTTTACAAACCCACATTTCCAGAGCCCTCGATCTTGCATGGATCTGGCATCGAAACCTCAGAGAGCAGCCAGAAATCAAGACCTCTCCACTCCTGCCCTTTTTATTTCTGTGAATAAGTATGTAAGAGACCTATAAATCTAAAACTGTGCAGGCGTGGAGGAAATCATAAGAGTCAGCCTGGTGATATTACCATGGGGAGTTGTGAAATCACTGAGGATTTATACAGGCACACACGGCGATGTTGTCATTAAAAAGAAAAAAAAAATAAGAAATGGGAGGATGGCTGTTTTGCTCTGTAATGCGTGTGGCAGCCACCTTGGACACATGGTTTTGGTATCTCCCCTCCATGCTCTGCTGGGGGACACCAACCCAAGGGCAGGAAGTTTTCCAGCTCCACCAGCGGGGCAGTATAAAGCAAACCAGTTCTGGTTTGGAGTTTTTGGCATGTCAGGAAAGGCTTGCATGGGAGGGAAGTGATTTCTGCTGCTACACCCAAAGCCAGTCAGTTACAGAGGCCAGGCTCTGGGCAGACTGGCACTGGGGTCAGCTGTATGGCCTGAGCCCTGGCCCATCACCCTCGCAAGAGGATGCTGCTGACCAGCCAAACTGGCCATGTAGCTATTGAAGAGAGATGGATAATGTTGAACCCAGGGATACTCCTGCAGCTTCAGAGGAACAGGATATTCATAGGATTCTTTATATTAACAGCATCAGTGATTATCTTTTCTACACTGGGAGTGCTCTGGGTCCCGTGGGGAAAATATAACCCTGGGCTGTCAGCCACATCGTCCCCTGGCTGCCAGGGTGAGGGGCTGGTGCAGGGAATAGTTCCAGCAACAGCCTAGTGGGAGGGCGACAAGGGTTGAGGAGAGAGATTTCTCCCTACCATTCTCCATCCCAAGGCCACCATGGATCTGGTCCACTCTTCTCTCCTACAAGGGGGCCCCTTATAGAGGATAGCCCTCGATTTCAAAGGGGGCTGCTTGCCCCACAGCACTGTGCCTGGGGCCGGGAGTTGCTGCAGTCTCCAGGACTCACCCACTCCTTGCCTACACCCTCTTGCCTACAGCCTCTTCAGTTGCAGGGACGGGAGCAGGATCCGAACCATCTCACTGTCTCTACTGGGAGAATGTGTGAAATAATAACCTCCACACTCATAATCGTAATCATAGTCATAATTTAAAAAAATAACCTCTCCTGTCTCCCACTAAATCAGGTGGCTTCCCTGACACTGCCCCGGAAAAGGGTGACCTGCAGGACTCAGTCCAGGCTGAGTCAATCAGAGAAAGTTTGTGGTTTGATCCCCACAGTCCAAAACCCACGTGTGCCCAACAGCCTGTGAGGGGGCAAACCGTGAGACCCTATCTCACTTCTGTGCAGCCCCCCTGCATGCTCCTTTCTGTCACTGGGGGATATCTGGGAGTACACACTCTCAGCTTTATCCTGTTTCCAATGCCTTCCCTGCACCCAGCCTGGATGCCAGGAAACGTTTCCCTCTTCCCAAAGTTTTATACCACTTGTCTCTGAGTTGTGAGGGTCTTTTCCTTTTTTCCTTTTCCTTTTCCTTTTCCTTTTCCTTTTCCTTTTCTGTTTTTTTCTTTTTTCTTTTTTCTGTTTCTTTTTCCCTTTTTCTTTTTTCTTTTTTCTTTTGCCTTTTTTTTCTTTTTTTTTCTTTTTTTTTTCCTTTTTATTTTTTTATTTTTCCACGCTGATTCTGAAGGATAGGTTGGGCTTTTGCTGAAGTACTGCAGTGCCTGAAATGAAACATATTTGGGAAGTAGAAGTAAACCGATCAGATTTCTTCCCCCCTCCTCTTCACAGTGCTTATTTATGATGGAGGAGATGGGAGCAGGGTGAGAGTCCAGGATGCCTTGACAAAGCTTGGGTCCCCCTAGACCAGCGCAGACGAGGTGAACTTCACACATCTCAAGGACCCATCAACCTGCTGCCATACCAAAAAGAGTGAAAATGTGTTTAAAACGTGCGTGCCTCCGCTTGCCTTTGCTGGAGCCCAAGGGACCGACCGGCGGCTCCCACCCAAAGGATGGGCGTGTGAGGCGGCGGATCCCATCGACTTCCCGCCCTCGGGTTGCACCCAGCGCCCGCGGGAGCAACCCGCACCCCGACCTTGTCACTTGCTCTCCTCAATACGTCGGTGGGGGCTGAATCCCGTGGTTTTCTTCTAAGGCGAAGAGCTATAGAGGGAGAAACCCTCAAATACAAAGGTGTTTCGAAGTTTTCCCTGCGGAACCATCTTGCTGCAGTGTTGCCCCGGGGAAGCTAATCCGGTAAAGTCATTCGTGTTTCCTACGTGGCTAGCTAGAAAAATGGAAACAAAGGCGTATTCGCTCACCAAACGAGAAAGGAGCAGCCCATGTGATGTGTTCCACATGCTTTTATATTATTATTATTATTATTATCATCATCATCATCATCATCAGTCATTATCATTATCGTTATTATTATTATTATTTTACTGCTGGTTGGCAGCAAGACTAAAAGCATTCAAAACGAGTTTTGTGTACTAGAAATTAAAAACTCCTACAGGTTGGCGTGTACTCATAGTAGGAGGCATGTGCTAGCGCATCGATGTAGTCTTTCCAGATTTGAGCAGACTTTTCGAATCTGGATTTTAATGGGAGAACAAGGGCGAGAAGAACGTGTCTATATGCAGACATGCCATAAATACGTGAGCGTTCCTGCATATATATATCTATATACACATGGGACAAGATGGATTTAAGCAGGGGGCGCATGCTATGTCTTAGAAGTCAACGAAGACGATGAAAGCACAAGGACATATTTATTTCTATGTATTCAGGCTTCATACATCTAAACCCTCGACCGCCCAAGGGAAACGGTGATTTTTCGGAGACTCTCTGAAAGCGGCAGAGGGTACCAGACTGCTCCGGCCGAGTCGCTGCCACATGCCGCGGCTTTCCCCGAGTACCGCCCCAGGAAGACCTGTCTCAGTTCATCGCTCACGGGTTTTACCTGAAACAGCTTTTTCCTCTCCCTGGGAGTATTTTCCAACAGTTTTAAGTTGTTCTGGGAAAAATGTCCAACTTGGAGGGATGATAATGGTGAGGATAATGTCATCTCTGAGTGAACCAACGAATTCGCCGCAGGCTGCGGAGCCGTGGACCCGGGAGGGAAGGCGACAGGCGATGCCGGTGCCAGCCGCCCCCTCGGGAGGTCGCTGCCCCGGTGGCTCCTTCTCTGCCTGCAGAAGGAAGGCGGGGGAGAACCTCCCGTCCCTTGGCACTCCGGGCGGGAGCCGTCAGAGGCGCTGCCTGCCCGCCCTATTGCTTCTCCGATACGTTTCTATGGCACACACACACACACAAAAAAAAAACCAACCAACCAACCAACCAAACAGAAGCCGCGACGGCAAGCGGGCTGGCTTGGCTCCTTTAATCTCTGCGGCCCATCAGCAGTGGGGGGCGCAAGAAGACAGCAGTTAGTGTAGGGCCGCGGTGATCACAGCTAGGGACCGCCGGCCGGGAGGGTGGCGGAGTGGGGGGTTATGCCGCGGTTGGCACTGCAGGGAAGGCGGATGCGGTCGGGAGAACGAGGAGGAGTAGGGCGCCGTGCGCAGGTCTGAGCCTGCCAGGGAAGGCAGGGACCCTGTCCTCTCCTGGATCCTTACACACCCAGGGCTAAGCCGTGTTCCCTCCTCGTCGTCTTTGTCGATGTGACTCGCCTGGGACTTCGGGATTAGCTCCTGGAAGATTAGTCTCTAAGGGTGTGTGCTCCAAGCCGGCAGAGAAACAAAGCCCTTGGGCATGTGACACGCAGTGCAGGGAGGTCCTGGAGTGAGCAGCTGACCCAGCCTGTGTGCCGTGGGTACCTGCTGCACCCTTCGTGTTGTCAGCCGTGCCTTGCACAGTATTGCCCTGCCTGACAAACCAGCCCTTGCCTTTCTCTGCCAGAGTTTCCCAGTGTGTGCTCAGTTCCTCTTTCAGAAGCAGGGAATACCCAGGCACTTGAGCTTCACTTCTAACGTTATCATTTCTCACACCCTTTCCCAGGCAACACAACAGTCAACTGCATGAACATGTCCAGATTTTTCTCTCTACGCAGTGCTTATAAACCCCCGATTTCCAGCAGAAACTATCTGTGTCTCAGCCTCCCTGTGGCTGCAGTGCCTCTCCCCATGGACCAGCATCCCCCACTGCATGCTGTGGGACCACCTGTGGAAAAACTCCATCGTGCTGGTCACCCATGTGGGCTGCAATTTTCTCTATGAGTCTGGGAGCAACATGGTCAAGATTGGGCCTGCTTTGGGATCCATGAGGAGGCAGATTTTTCCCTGTCTAGCTCATCCTGGGAAGCAGGAGGCCTGAAAGATGGACCCTTCCTGTCAAAGGGCACTGATATCCCAGCGCAGGGGAGAGGACACACGGATGTGCACCAAGGTGACATTCTGCACTGCTGTTATGTGTGCCTTAAGGGGTTAATGCAGTTCTGTTACAGTGGTCAGTAACTCAGGTTGCCTCCTTGCCCACTTCATCCTTTTACTGTCTGTGGCCCTCAGTGGCTGAAAAACTTGGCTGCAGTGTTTATCAGAAACTATTGATACTGCATAGCAGTAGATAGGATCAAAGGTCAGTCAGTAGTTCCAGCAATATTTCTGGTTTCTTGGTAAATATGCATCAACCAAGGGGTGGTGGGGGGGGGAACCCACAACAACCAAACAAAAGAAGAGCATAAGCAAGTCTGCTTCCAGAGATTTTATTTGCCCTAGTACAAGTTTTTTTAGAGAAACTCAGAATTTCCTACTCGTTCCTGGGCTGAACTCAGTGCTTTCTGGCAGAAGCCCATGACTTGCTCTGAAAGTTTCCTACATCTCTGCTTTTGTCCTAATTGCTATCTCGTAGGCCCAGTAGACATCTGAGACATGACATGCATGGTGTGCCCAGAGCCAAGCTTTGAGTGTGCGGAGGGCAAGAATAGGCCATGGGAGAAGGATCTTTATCAGCACCGTTCATCAGGGTCGCAGGCTTTGCTTGGTGCTGCTCCACTCTCACCTTGGCAAGCAGTCACCACTGTCCTTGACCGGGTGACCATGGATTTCACAGGCAGGGGATGGTGAGGTAGTGGTCAGGCACAGGGGAGCCAGCACCCAGAATGCAAACCTGGACATTTCTGAGTCAGGCAGCACTTCTCAAGCACTTGGACAGTGCTCAGAGAGCCAGAATGAATGTTTTGTTTTTGTGGGACAGACTCAATCTGTAGATGTGTATCCTCATCCCTGAGAGTCATGCACAGAGGTACAAGCCAAAAACAAACCAGTTGGCCACATCTGCTGTTAGGATGCACCACAATAACTGATCATGCCATCTCAGCTTGGCTAGCTGTAGATTATGCTTCCTGAAAGTGAGACACTAAATGAACAGATTAATGTTTGACCCTTCAAGGTAAAAACTAGGTAAGGTTTTTTCTTCAACATACCCTCTGGATCCATATTTATGTTTTTATGTGTGTTTATTTTGGAGAGAATCAGAATGAGGCAGAGACAGACAAAAACTGAAAAAGCCTTCTGCATCAGTGCAACCGTTCTTCACTCAGTGAGGAGTGAGGGTGTTGCCATTGAGACGCCTGACCTAGGTGGCTGGAGTTTCCTTTTTATTTTATTTCCCCCCTCCTCATTTTAATTTATTTGTTTGTTTCATATCTGGCTTTCCATTCCTTATCATCCTAAATGGAATCTCTTTACACACATCTGTAGCTTGTTCACATGGGGTCAAATCTGCTTCTTTTCAAATCAAAGGAGGAAATGCTCTTTCATTACAAGAGTCACACAGTTAAATCTCTGGAGTAAGGTAGACATTTCTGGCATTTCCCTAATCGTGAGAGTCCCTCCTGTACCTCTTGGACACCCATATCTCCAAACGAGCCTTCCATAGGGATTTCTCACCCCTTCAATAGGGGTGGAAGGGGTTCCCAGGATCCACTATATGACTTGGGACTTTTGCATCCATTTTCTCTAGGCAGAATGGATGGGGATTGAAATTCCACTTCTTAGGGTCAGTCTCCAACACTCCGAACCACAGCTATACTCCTATCCACACTTGCTGATAAGGCTCCATGTACCAATATCTTCAGTACAGGAGAAAATATCCGGATTTGGCCTATCTGGAGCAGAGCCGAGCCTAAAGCCGGCAGCTGTAGACTGGAAAGCGCAAGGGCTGCAAGAGGGCGCAGAGCCGCCGGCTCTGACCATGCGCCGCCTGTTTACAGCAGGCGCGGATGACACCGCGCATAGCAAACGGCCCCCGTTTCAGCCATTTCCTTCCGGGCAGGACCGGGGAATGGTCTCTCGGAGACGCTCTCTTCGGTACTCCGCCGTCTGCCCAGAGGGAGGCGGCGGGGGATATAGCGGGTAGCGCCCTGCAGCAGCCAGCGGGGGTCGGAGGAATCGGCGTCCCGGTCGGCAGCGCTGCTCCGCTCGTCCTCTCTTAGGCCGCCGGTTTGTTTTAATAAAGCGGGACGCGGGGTTCTGGCAAATCGAGCCCTAAAACGAGTTCGGGAGGGCGGATTTTCCCCCTTGAAGGTTAGCTCCTGCTGGGAGCAAGGGGTAGAATTAAAATGGGAATAAAAGAGACGGATTTGAATACAGGAGGAAAACACAAGCAAAACGCCAAAACGCCTTTGCACGTTTGGAGCAAAATACGAAACTCAGTGAAAGGCTGTGTGTTCGCCTCTCACATTCCTGCGGTTTTCTCTCGGTTATGCTATATCCTCCCTTAAGGCTCTCTTTTTGGGCACTGCCCTGAAATCCCTAAGTTTTTCTGTAAGAGATGCTTAGGCGCACCACGGCTCAAGTGGTGCCCTCACCCACGGGCGAGTTTCATGAAGATGCACAGCTCAGAGTACTGCGAGCTCAATGCTTGTTAAATCAAATTTAAAACAAAACAAAACAAAACCAAACCAAACCAACCCAAAAAACCTCACCAAAAAAAGCCCAAACCAAAACAAAAAAAACCTGTCTTCGTTACTGGAGCCACTGAAATGCTGTCGATTTTCATTTACCTGTGCCTCCCACCGAATTAAATTCACACCATAAATGCTCTTCTGCTTTCAAATCAGGGAGTTTGCCACGCAGATCGTGTTTCTCCTGTTCATTCTAACATTAAAAGATTGTCGCGGTTTTATGGCTCTCGACAAGTCTGGAAGCGATAGCAATTGCAATCGAAAACCCAAATTCCTGCACGATTTACTCACTGCAGTCAGTAAACCAACAATTCTAGTTTCCATGGTCAAACTTGCCCTGGATGTTCTAGGAGTGGGAACCGGGACCTCTCCCCTGCCCTGCGTTTTTGTTCTGAGACGGTAAAAGTCTACAGAGCCTTTTGCGGTGGCAAGGAAGTGCTGCTTCAGGCAGCCAACAGGTAAAAAAATACCAAAAGCAGAGAGAGGCCCTCCGTAGAGATGCCGGGATCCGACATTCAGAGCTCCACAAAGGCAGAAACATGTCCTGAATCGGATCCTGTAAATACCATTACATGCTCTCCTGGGCACATCCTACTTATGGCTCTGTCCTCTCTCCCTTCGACGCCACTCACATGTTATGTGCTGTCATCGTACCAGCTTCTCTTTACACCCCAGAATAATGCTCCTATTATTCTCTTCTCTCCAAAGCTTCCACCTCTAACCGTGTCGTAAAAAATAGCCTTAATAAAACTGTGATAATTACGCGATTATTGTTAACACTACTCATTAAAAATTTAAAAATAGGCTTTTTGGTTTGGTTACCCATTTGTACTGCACATCAGTTTTTGCGGCACTAAATAGCTCCACGATGTGTCAAAATTTTCTTCGTTTTTTAAAGACGTCAAGACTTGTTTTTTTAGAGAAACTGAAAGCTCATCGTGAGTTCTCAGTCGTAATTGGACAGTATCGTTCAAAAGTTATTGACACCCTGTTGACCGACAAAGGAAAATAAATATCCCGCGGGTAAGGAGTGTGTGATGGGTCTTTTCTTCTTCAGGCTTAGCACTTCCAAGGGAAATGCCTGATTTATGAGCATATTACTCTAGCAGTGTTTTAAAGTCCCCCTATTATTCCCTTGTTTTGAGAAGGGAGGGGATTTCGTTTGCTTTTAGTATAGTGGACACCTTTCAGCAGCAGTAACGCTGAAATCGGCGCATTACCCTTTTGAACGCAGTCGCCCTGGTCTCGCCTCGACCATATATCAGCAAGGAAAGCTGTAAACTCGGATAAATAAATCAGTTTGAAAAGTTTTGAGGATAGTTATGATATCCCGGCTATGACTAAGCGAGAGAGAGAGAGAGAGACTTAATAGGTTTTAAATCTTGATCTGGAACAGGCAGGGGAAAAAAAGGGAGGGGGGAGAAAGAAAACTCCGCAGAGATACACTTTCCAATCTCCCTGGAAATTAATCCCAAATGAGGGAGTCTCCTTCCAAATCGGGCTTGACAGATCTGTGGGAAACACTAGACAGAAGGCAAAGCGTCGGACCTCGCATTCCCGGCAAGGCAGAGCTCCGCAGCCGTGGCGGGGAGCGGGACCGGGCTTCTCCCTCCGCCACCGGCTTCTCGACGTGCGAGGGGCGCTTTTCCTGAGGGATGTAAACCCAGACATTTTAAGACGACTTTACTAATCCAATCTAAATCGCTACCAAAACTTCGAGTCCATCAGAGCCTGCCTTCCTTCCTCTCTTTCTCTTTCTCTCTCACTATTTCTTTTTCTCTCTCTTTCTTTCTCACTCTTTCTCTTTATTTCTTTCTCTCTTTCTCTCTTTCTCTCTCATTCTCTCTTTCTCTCTTTCTCGCTTTCTTTTTTTCCCTTAGACTTCACTCGGGTCTTTCACTTTCTGTGTTTACCCTTGTCAAATAGCTACGTGTATATGTGTGCGGGGGTGTGCATTTGACCCTGAGTGGGTGTAGCACAGTCTGTGCTGATGCGGGCTGAGTCCGATCGTCCGTGGCAACGACCATCATCTCGGGCTCAATAAAATCTCCCATCCGAGGTACGTGACGAGTGGCATCATGGTGGGAACAGATTAAGAGAGGGATGAGGAAGAAGGCAGAAGCGGCTTGTAAACGAAAATGGTAAAATTTGTGGGAATCGGCCAGCACAATCCACAGGAACCATCCCCAGGGCTCCACTCTGCCAGAGACAGGATTTCCCGTTAACTTCCCCACAATCGTCTCCATCACCCGCTCTAGGAGCGCTCCCTCGTATTCTAAATCGAGCTCCCAGTTACGGTTTTATTTAGAAAGAGACACGAATACTCCTCTTCTTGCTGTCCCTCAAAACTCGTAGTACTGGGGACAGCCTCTTCGTCCACCATGCAAAACAGCCAGTCTCCTCTGACACGGCCACCTGGCCGAGCTAGGAAGGAGCCTGGGGGCGAGGTGCTCTCGAGGCGGGGCTGTCCGGGACCTCAAGGGAGACTGAGCCTTCACAGTCCCCCAGAGGTGCCAGTGAAGTCAGTTCCCCCTCCAGCAAAGCGCAGCGATGATGCCACCAACCGTGGGAAGCGGCACCAGCGCGACACGGGCACAGCGCTGCCCGAGCGTCCCCGCCTCGCCTTGCATGGCCCCACTGCACCGTTCCGCGCTGCTCTGCGCAGCGGGATCAGGCGAGCCGCGGCCGCCGGACGGGCAGCAGAACCGGTCTGCCTTATGTATCCATCCATCCATCCATCCGTCCGTCCATCCATCCATCCATCCATCCATTCTTCCACCCACCCACCGCCCGCTCCTCCAGCAGCCGAACTGGGTCTCCCAGCTCCTCGCTCGCACAGCCCATGGAGCAGAGCCCGACTGCGGTAGGAGTGGGCGGCTGGTCCTCATCCGGAGCTGGCAAGGCATACAGCGGTCTCCAGCCTGGCAAGGGAGAGAAGGGAACGGAAATTTAGCAACGAGTTTTCAATAAACCGGCAAGCTTTGGAGCAGTGTGATGAAAACGCGTGTGATGAAGAGTGGCACAGTCCAGTGTGCGGTGTGCGCATGTTGTGTTTGTGCGTGGAAGCGTGCGTGCGTGTCTTCGCAGCTAGAAAGGGAGACTGGTGGCGGCAGCCCTACAAACATTCCTGGTTTATCCCCCTGAAGTCAGTATGCTTATTTCTGGGAGTACATCTTAATCCATGCATCCAGCGGACTGGGAATCTTATTTGCTTGCTCGTTTGTGCTTGTTTGTTTTTCTGTCTCCCCGCATCGTGCCCGTCTTGCTCACAGGGCTGGACAGAAAATCCCAGCGTGTTTCCTATTGCGCTGCCTGTTCGCCACCGAAGCAACGTCACCTCAAATATGCCAGTAAATTCCTTACCGAGTTGGGAGCGTAATTGGTTGAATGTTTTCTGCAAGCTGACCAGCCAATAACACTCCGAGAAAAAATTTAGAGCAATCTAGTTACGACAGACGGTAAAAATGACTTTACACTATATGTGCGAGTCAATATTAACTAGAGATGAGATACTTGCTGCACTCATTATAAATATCATAATTTGCCAAAGATTCTCTGCGTGCCGCTATATCTATGGTACAAGGTACCTTATTTTCAGACAAGTGCCGTCCAAATGGTTATCCTTGTCACTTATGTTTTCACAACATTTGCTATCTAGCATAAGCTCTGGCCTTCATAACTTGCATTTCTCTGAGCCTGGATTATTCTTGGCAGACCTTCTTCTTGCAGTTTTTCCTCCTGAAAGCTGAAAATAATTTATGCAAAATAATTAATTCAAAAGAATAAAAGGGAGGAGACGTAAAACCCTCTTAAATGCGCAAGAATCGTAAAACAAATGGAAACTGCTAAGGAAAAAATAAGAGTAAACGATAAACAGCAGATAGGCAGAATAACTACAGCTATGAAAGGTGAAGTAATTGTATCTTTTCAGCTGTAAAGCGCAATAAATACATAACCGTATTTCCGAAGTCTAAACTACCGTTTTAATTTCAGCCAATAGAAGTCAAGGCTATTTCTGCATTCAGATGGCGGCAGCGCATTTCCTTATCCTCAAGTTTGCAAAGAGTTCTTAAAGCCTTATATATGCAGTTATGCGGAAGCTGATTGCCAGCAATAAATAATGCATCCAAGGAAGAGGCTTGAGTACGTATCTTCTCACTTCCAGGATGCGGCTAGGGATCTTCGCTTCAATTCTACATCAAGGTTGTGGCTTAAAGCAGTCAAAAGGCTATTTAATTGAAGGCAAAGCTTCCCCCTGCGGAACTCTCTCCGCATGTTACAACCTCTTTGCAGCCCAGCTCCATATGCATCTCTTTTTCACACTTCCCTTTCCATCTAGGGCTCCTACACCTGGTGCATCACGCATTTAGCCCATTAGCTCCGGCTCTTCCTTTCATCTTCCCTATGGCAGACGTTTCTATTTATCCACTGGCAATCAATGTGTGGCGTCACCGGTGGTACTGTAATGACGACTGCACCATTGAGGATGACAGCTTAGAAAGAAGAGGGCAATGGTGATCCCTCCCAGAGCAGCACAGCAGAGTGTAGCGCTCGCATCACAAGGTCACCCTATCTCACCGCTTGCTTCTCTGCATTGGCAGGAGAGGGTTGCTGGGTTTGCACAAGGCTGGCGCGGGAGCGGGAGGGAGGGGGGGAAGAGATCTGGATTTTTTTTCCCCCCTCCCTTAAGCAAAGCCACGATGGAAAACAGGAAGGAGATGGTGATGTTTCTGGAAGGGACACAACTTGGCGCTCTAGTTGGCAAGAGGGTGCCTAATTTGTCCGAAACAGTGGGGAGCCCCGCTTCGGAGCCGCAGGAGAAGATGATCCATCGGAACTGTCTCAGCCCCAGACCTGGCCCCTTGTCGTCCCGGGAGAAAGGAGGAGGAGGAGGAGGTGGCGGAGGAGAAGACGAAGAGGAGGTGGAGGTGCTGCCAGGGACAGGGACGGTGCCAGAGAGCCGCTCGTCGGCAGCAGCACTGCTTTC
>NW_010174360.1:0-29423 GCF_000695765.1 Mesitornis unicolor | reverse complement strand
CATGTTACTGACATGGCTTAAATATACTTGTGCATCATCTGAAGCTGAGCTGTCACTGACTGACTTGCAGCTCTCTAGATAAGACTATTCTTTTGCTGAATACAGGTTGATTAGCAAGTCTCTGGCTTCTCTCGCTTTTGTTAATCTTTGTATTTATGAGCAGGAAAAACTGCAAATTGACTGAATTATGCAACACAACTTAATGTTTAGCTGGTTTAAAAAAACAAACCAAAACAGAGCACTGAAGATGGAGAAACTACAGGTGTTATAAACATGAAAATATTTTCCTGCAGTGTTGAGTCCTGGTATTCTGCCATTGCCCTCCTCTGTTAATGAATTCTAGTCAAACCCATGCACTAGTGGAAAACTTATATTAAACTAGTTTGCACGTGTTACAGTGACATGGAAAGGCAGAGAACTTGGTTTATTTGGAGAACAACAACTTAATTATTTGAGTTTTTTTACAAGGGCAGTTTCTTTGGATTAAGTTGTCACCTAACCTTGTAAATAAATGTTTGAAGAAATGGTTTTTATAATCTATTGCTGATGCTCTTAGATAAGTAGAATGGTTACTGTTGACAACACTTTCAACTTCCAAAGGTACATAATGCTAAACTATACAGAAGCAAGATAAGAAAATCAGAAAGCATTTCATTGTATTAACTTCTCTTTTGGGTGAGGATCTAAGATCGGAATGATGCTTGTGTACTTTTGTGAACCTACACGTAGTCCAAAGAAGAGTGACACAATTTGTAATATTTCTGTCCTTGAATGGAAGAGAAGCGAAGCAGTGAGGTGGTAGAACTGAAGAGGCATGCCTGCAAAACAGGATTGTATTTGTTAATGCAGCTCCTTTACTTTTTCCTCTCAGACTGCAGCTTCTGGTCTTCCAGAGGAAAAGAAGTATAGGAGATAGAGGCTTTTACCTTCTTAACATTAGCTACCCCCTTAACCTTTCAGTAATTTGGTTAAGTTTTATTACTGGTTTAATTTCTCAGTGCACCAGAATGGTGCAGCTATGGATTCCTGTGTACCATGAACTAGGGATGCTAGTTCTACGCACAGACCTGAGACACCTGAGCTCTGATTGCATCCTGTACAACCGTCTACAAAATAGAACAAGAGCAGTTCTTTTTTAGTTCCTTTAAGCTGTCCAGATGAACAGGAGTGTTCTGCAGGTGCTTTTTTAAAAAAAACTTAATTTGTGGCCGCCTCCTCCATCCATCCATTTAGCTTGTTTCTTGAGCTGTTTAAATTCTTGAACGGTCAGTTGTGGTATTGACTGGTTATGAAGCCATCTGCCCACTATACTTGTGCTTCTAGTGAAATCCTTTTATGTTTGTAGCTTACGTGCCTATCTTGCTTCCTCACCTTGGTCTAGGTTACTGCATTGTGTTTTTGAGGAACTGAAGGGGAGGGAATGCTTTCTGAGCTGTATATGATTGCAGTGACAAATGGGGCCAGAGTTATTTTCCTCTCAAATGTTATCCTTGAGAGGGATGCGGAGTGTGTCCTTGCACACCTGTACATCTACACAGATGTCAGTTCAAGTAACCCAAGACATCTGTTGCATGACTTTTTATCAGATGCTTCTGCTGAAGATAGTTTTCTGATCGTCTCTGTCATCTTTGCATGCCTTTATATCTGGCATGATGTTTTGATATTTTTTTTCATTTGTGATTTTTTTCTTCTTTCCCATTTCTTCAGGGTATCTCTAATGATTTACCTTTCTGCTTTTGCTTAGGACTCAACATATTTTGTCATCATGGTTGGAAATAGTCATTTCTCAGCAGAATGAGAGAGCTCTAACATAATTGAAGGTCCTACATTCAACAAGAGATTGGACCAGATGATCTCAAGAGGTCCTTTCCAGCCAAGACTCTTAAAATTATTCTAATGTAAATCTTGTCCAGTTGAACGCTGCATCAAAAAGGCATCTAGTCTGAATAGGAATTTGCCTCTGTGTGCTGTTAAACTCTGCTTGTCTTCCCATCAATATCTTATTAATGTCTTCTAAGAAAACTGTCAAAAATGAAGCAACTGTTAGTTTGTAGAAATTCTGTGCTGGTAGAGATGTAGAAATCTTGTCTCCTTACCACCTAATGTGCTTGTTTTAGAAGAAACTTCCTTGATACCTACTTGTCTGTCTTCCCATCAGTGAGGTAACGTTAGAGTCCTAGAAGGCTGTAGACTCTTGTTTGTCCTGAAGGTTTTTCTGTATGTACTGAATTTGCTCTAGTTAGCGTGTCTGTAGTTTTGAGTTTTTTCCTTTAGCACTGGAGAGGGAGAATACAAAAAGATTACAGTCCAACATAATGTATGATTGAATGTGATTTTGTGTGGTTTCTGTATCAAAAGTTAATATGATAAAAGTCACCATGTGAATTCTACATCACTAGATTCAGTGCAGCAGGTAAGCCTCAGTGTGCTCTAGCATCTTTAAATCATGCAGACAGCTTATGGCTATTCATGGGGAGAAGGTAGAAATGGAAGCAGATAAGGAAGTAAGCATTAGCTTGCTCTTCCTAGTTAGAGGAAGAAAAGCGTGTCATTCCTTAAGGCTCAATGCTTTTGTGCAGCTGAGTAACTCAGAATTTGCATGAACACAGCAGAAATCCATCCACCTTACTGTACCCTAAGGCACCTCGCAGCTCGTGGAATGGTACCTTTTTCCCTTGTTTGCGTACATCAATTTGCTGCCAGAAAGAAGGGGGATGATGAAAACCTGGCAGATGTCACAGCAAATTTTTCAAGGAAATCTTCAGTATGTTGTACCCACTCCCTAAATTATTCCATGAACTTTTCATACAAGCTAAAGGAACAAGAGGCTGCTAAACAGAATACTGGCTTCTGCATGCATGGAGCTTTGATGTGAAACTTAGGTTTGGAGATGAGGACTGCAGTGAAGAGAGCTGGGCAGAGTGGATAACTTCTGAATTCAGAGAGTATAGTAATGAAGAATATTGTGTCAGTCAGCTGCACAAGACTTGGTTTAAAGCAACTAACTGGACTAAAGTCTTAATGAATTTCCTGAGTCAGCTGGTGAAGTAGTGGAAGTAATTGAATGTGTTCTTGCAAGTGCTTGCTTGCAAAGCAAGAAAATAGGCATGTATGTTTACAAGTAAATGAGGAAGAACCTTGTGAGCAGTGAGCAAAAATGAGGTGCAGCCATGAGATCAGTTTAAAATGAAGTAATGTAGGCCCAAAACAAGCAGTTAATGACCATATGGAGTAAGTTCTTCAGTTTGGTTGCAATTAAAGTCTAAACTCTTGAATGTGTTGTATGCTTATATATGTTATCTACATTGAAGTGAAGGAATACAAATCTCAAGTCTTATTCAAGTCGATATTCATTTTCTCATAAGCGTGCTGAACTCTGCGTTTTGACTGGCAGGATGTGCAACTTGCTGGAAGAAAATGTTCTGAACTTACAAGGCATATCAACATTTTTCTGTCTTTTCCGTCTTGCCCATCTTTTGCCTAATGCTGACTTCAGGGCAGTAAGTCAGTCATTTTGAGAAGCTGGCTTGCTGAAGCAGCATCGAAATGCTGGGTTTTGGGCCAATGTATAAAAGAGAAAGTATGCCAACCAGTGTACTTAGCTCAACTCCAAGCAAAGGACAGGTATTATAATGGAGTTCTGTAGGCAGAGGTACATGCCATATCCTTAAATACTCAGGAAATTGGAGTGCAAGAGCCTGAAAAATTTGTCCACAGCCATGATTCTTGCAAAGAACTTAATTTAAAAAAAAAAAAGAACCCAAAACAAAACAAAAAACCACACCACAAAAAAGCCCAAACCCAAAAAAACCAAACCAAACAAAAAACCCACCAAAAAACCCTGAACCAACCAAATTCTAGAGCTCATCCAGGTAGATTAAGGAAGCCCTTTTGTGAAAGGGTTCAGTTCCATTTTTACAGGGGTTATTAACTGATTTGTCTTGTTACACTATTAATATAACAGCCTATTTGGAGTGTTTCAGTCTGCTTACTCTCTTTTCCTTTGTGTAGACTACATTGCAGTAGGCTGCATCACAGTTTGCAGTATCCTTCGGGAAATGCTTTTTAGTGTTAAGTAAAAGCCTGTACATGCTTGTTCTGTAGTTGTCTGTTTCCTCTGTTTGCATCAAAGATGTGGAAAACTGTCAGTTGCTTCCTGTTGGTTTTTCCATAAGAAAGGTAAAGGCTTTGCTACAAGTTAACAGATGATTTTTGTATCTTTGTGTTCCTGTAGAACCTCTCCAAGTAATATTTGCTCTACATTACTATATGGCCATAATGTTTGTAGTAGGTATGTTAGGTCTACGGGAATTAATTCTGGTTGCTTTCCTGTGCAGTAACAGTGACTGTTAATGGTAATCAGTGTTTACTAAAACTCAGAAGTACTGTGCAAGATAATAGCAATTAGATGCCAGTGCTGTTAGATGTCTTCAGAAGATTCATTATGGCTTTATTTGAAATGCTGGTTTTTAGAATTCATAATCTAAAGAGTCTGCTTCCTATGAGGACATCTGTGGACCAGCACTTTAGCATCATTAGATAGGAATATGGAGTTGTGAAACGCTAACTAAAATGGCTGATTTATGGAAAACTTTATGCTATAAGAGGACCTGAACTAAAAATTCTCAAGTCGCAAAGCCTGTCAACTGAAGCATGGAGGTCTGATTTACAGTTGTAGCTTTTTCTTATTGTTGGTGTGTGCAGAATGCTCAATGTAGTTGAGGAAATTGTCTCAAAATGTGACAGGAGTGGACTGGCACATTCAGCTGATCTGCTGGGTTGCACATCTCCTTTGAATTTAGGTATCTAAAGAGGGGCAAGAATAAGCCAAGTCCTGGGAGTGAGGCTTACAGATGGAGGGACAGGTCTGAATGAGAGCAGTTCAATTTTAGGAACTGCAGGGCTGCTCTTGTTCTAGCATGTTGCAAACACAGTTGTGACCCACTAAGAAGATCTCTTCTTTACTGGACTAACTGGGCACCTGGTATTGTGTAGCTTTTACGTACTTGCAGGGAGACTTCAGTTAATGTTTTGATGTTAAAGGCCATAGCTGAATTGTGAAAGCGTTGTATTTAAAGGCAAACTGGGAGTCATATGGTAGCACACCACACCATAAAAAGCAATTAAATTGTGAGGTTTCAATATAGAAGGTAACTTTGGATATTGACTTGACAGATGCCTTACAGACTGAGACAGCTGCCACTTCATTATTCTACACAGCTGAAAATACCACATGTATGACAACACACTGTGCTGCATGACTTCTGAGCACAGACTGACAGGTCACCATTAAGCTAAAGGATCCCTGGACAGCACCAGGGTTGCCCATATGATGTTTTCTTCTGGTGCCCTGTGGAGGTACTGGCCCTAGCTGGTAAAGCATATGGCTGACCTAGCAGAGCTCTAGAATGAGCACTGTTTCTTGCAGATTTAAACCTGCTGGAATGCATGCTTTTCTGAGAGTCAGTAGGACGTGATACAGTAGATCTATGGCAGCCATACAGAATCACAGAATGGTTTGGGTTGGAAGGGACCCTAAAGATCATCCAGTTCTAACCCCTCTGCCATGGACAGGGGCACCTTCCACTAGATCACTTTGCTCAAAACCCTGTCTAACCTGGCCTTGGACCCTTCCAGGGAGGGGGCATCCACAGCTTCCCTGGGCAACCTGTTACAGCACCTTGCCACCCTTACAATAAAGAATTTCTTGCTAATATCTGATCTAAATTACCCTCTTTCAATTTGAAACCATTCCCCCTTGTCCTATCACTACATGCTCTTGTAAATAGTCCCTCTCCAACTTCCTTGTAGGACTTCTTCAGGATCTGGAAAGCTGCAACAAGGTCTCCCTGGAGCATTCTCTTTTTTCTGAGCTGAACAACCTCAACTTTCTTAGCCTGTCTTCATAGGAGAGATGCTCCAGCTCTCAGATCATCTTTGTGGCCCTCCTCTGGACCTGCTCCTGTCCTTCTTTCATAGTATGACTGATAGTTTGACAATAGTATCGAATTTCAACCTCAGTTGACCTTCAGAAAAGGCACAAAATGTGCCTCCTTGCTGATGTCTATGAAGACATCTATTTTCATTTGGTATTTGAATCCAAAGGAATAAAGAGAAAATGCAGAACATTGGCTACTCACCCTAGGTAGTACTGGAGGCTTGGTTAACTTTCACCCTTGTTAATGCTGGGCTTGTTATTCTGCATCTGCAGTGTACCCTGCTTCCGCTCTCCTCAACCTCACTAATCTGACTGTACCACCAAGCTCGTTTAACTTCCAGCTATAGCAGGCTTCTTCTGCTTCGTAAATCTTTTTGTGCACTAAAGTATAAGAAGTTGTAGACTGAAGGTTTCATGTATTGCTTAAAAGCTTCAAGCATTTCTGTTAATGAGAATATTTGCTATGATTAAGGAGTTAGGATAAGAGAAATACTGAAGAGGCAAAGTTCAGCTTGTGAAGAGTAGGGTCTATAGTTTTTTCAACTCCTTAGTCATCAAGATATCTAGCTACCAGGTTCATTGAACAACTGATTGTGTATTTTGTGCTCTACTTACATTTTTTTCAGGTTCCTAAGAATAAGGTAAAAAAAAAAAGACAACCCAAGGTAAAGACAATGATTTACTAATTAATCCTACTTTCTCTTTTTGCTGTCTCCTGTTGTCTTGGTGGTCTTAGTGGAAAGAACACAAATTTCAGAAGATGCTTTTGACTCTTGTGATGTGGGAATGAGGCAGGAGAATTGCTCCCCATCCTAGCTTGTATTTTTATTTGATTCTTGGAGCTTATTTAAAACATTTATGGCATGTGAACTGGGAGCTTTTAGTACTGGATTTTATCATTACAGTGTAACAAGACTGAATCTGAGCTAGCAGAATCCTGATCATTAATTTCTTGTGCTGTGCAGGTGTCTCAACTGTATACGTGTTCCTTTTGGCATTGTACTAGGTATTTGAAGTAATGGTTTGCGTAATACTGATTTATATGCCTAGTTTCTTATGGCCTACAGTAAAGAGGAATAATTTAGGGTTCTTTTTTTCTACTCATTGTTCACTTCTGTAGGCTTTTTCAGAGGAATAGAAAATGACAGCCAGGTATTATCTGGCTTTACTGACAATGCTAGGTCTCGAGTTATTTTATTGCAGGTACTAGAATCTGAACTGAGCCTTATTTATCTGCAGCTCAAATGTTTTAAATTATTTCCTGGAAGACTTCTTCCTTATATGTGCTATAGGTAAAATAAATGGTGAGTCAGAATATAGTCTACTGTGTTCTTAAAGTTGGGTTATTTTCCTTCTTGTGGCTTTTTTTACCTGCAAATATCTTTTTTTACCCGATTCCCTGTAATTAGAAACAGTAAAACAATTTGTTGGTTGTGGTCCTGTTGCTGTGCTCTCTGTATGGAAATACCAATTTAGTACAAGATACAAAAGTTACCTTCTCTAAGGAGCTGAGTGAGACTTGATCTTGAAATACCTGTTTCTGAGGACTGCAGCTGGGTGTTATGGTAGTCTTCCATAAATAACTACCAAAATAATGCCTGTAGACATCTAACAGTCAAAGCAATTCCAAAAGTAGTTATACAAGGCCATAGTATTGATTATTTTTTGAATGATTGTGCAAACTCATTAATTCTTCTCTGAAATACCTTTTACCACTAATTAAGCTCTTATGAGCAAGAAATTCTTGCTTATATAGCTAGATCTCTTTTCCTGAATTACTATGTATTTTTCTTGATGCAAATAGAAGTTGCATAAATCTAACTAGAGAAAGAAGCTGTTTTAAAAGCACAGTAGTTAAGTTACTGCTGTAATCGTGCGGATACTGCTGCTCACTCATGACAATGCCAGTTTCATCTGGCATTACAATCAGAGTTAAAAATACTGAAATATTATTGCTCGCTGTCAAACATTGACTTTTAATAGTGTGTTTTTCCTTAATGTTGACAAGTACAAGTTATGCTAGATTGCATTTGTTTTGTCTCCATAAAATAAGGAAGACTGCCAGGAAAGAAGCATGTCATCATAGAATGGCAGCATAGTGTGGGTTGGAAGGGATCTTTAAAGATCATCTAGTCCAATAGATCATCTGTATGCTATATACTGAAAACTGATTACTCTGTATTAAGAATCTAAATGCTCTTGAGAAGAATCTTGGTCTGTGTGTCTTTAAATTAAAATTTGTTTAAAGGTTTTTATCTAAAGTTTTTGCTTAAATAAGATTTTACATTTGCCTCATGAGGCATGGCAGTCAGTCTTCATGCCATGTGTCTTATGACTGTCTCTCTTGTCTTTCAGTGAATGGTAGTGTTTAGAAAGGGTATGTCCCTTCAGGAGAGAGGTGCCAATGTCCAACCGGCCTAATAACAATCCAGGGGGGTCACTGCGACGTTCACAGAGGAACACTGCCGGGGCCCAGCCACAAGACGACGCAGTAGGAGGAAGGTATGACTATTATCTATGAGTGTGTTTTAGTGTGTAAAAGCAAAATTTATGTGAATTGATTAGAAAATTTAATTTTTCTGCCCTGCAATGCAAGCATTGAAGCTTGCATAAAATCTTTTTGCTCCTGAATTGCTATCTGTATTGTTACTGCATGGGATGCAAACATGGATAACTCACTACTGTACATGTTTAGCTAGAATAGCAGTAGTGGATCTACGGGGAAAAAGTGTAGCTTGGCAACATTCCACAAATCACAGGTAGTTAACAAATTTCTTCCCTGTTTTCCTTCCCCGGTAACAAAAATATGGGGGGAACAACAATGAAATCTGGGAAAATCTCCTGTGTATGAAAAGACTGACAAACTGGCACCTCTCTTTTCCCTTGCTCTGCATGTTAATCCTGTGCAACTTTTGAATAACTCAAGAACAAAAGGTTTGCCATCCTTTAATATACTTTCACTAGTAAGCAGGTGAACCAAGTTGTATTTGTTCTGTAACTGACTGCTTCTGCCATGCAGAACAAAAGTGATCCTTGAAACTTTTCTGTGGATGCTGACTGTATAATTATTGCCATGTCCTTTAAGGAATGAAGAGTCTTCATGTGTGTGAGTGAAACCTATGTGGATAAGTCTGCCTTTAATTTTGTTAAAATATTAGTCTAATGAAGAAACATAGTATCGTGGTAGGCATATCTGTTTGTATTCTACTCCCTCAGAGGTGTTACTGGTGCAGTTGTTTGAGTATGTGTATCTTGGGCTTGGGTTTTTTGGTATTGGAGGTCAGTGGCACAAATTATAAAATGCTTTTTACTATGTAGGAATCAGACTAATGTGTAACAAAGATGAGTTGTATTTCTTACAAATATAACTGAGAATGTAACTGTTGAATACATGAAGGAAGATACCTGTTCTTCTAAGGAACCTTGGGGAGAATAATTCAATCTACAAAATGTAGCTTTGCTTTTTCTAAACTAGTATCTACTGTACAAATGAAAAAGCAGATGATGAACACAAGACTTCTGTCCTGGGCATTTGTAGCATAAGGAGGGGGAAGTTAGTGTCTTATGTAGCTGATTATTTTGCAGGCTAGACTTGTTTTTGGAGAACACCCCCCCTCTAACTAAAGCATAGTGAACCCTTCATTCCATTCTGCGTTATCGCTACATCTGAATGAATGTTTAAGTTAGATATTGCCCTATTGTATCTTTCCTTTTTACATTGAACTTGACTGGGGGTAAATAACACTCACTCTCTGAAGAGCTAGAGGCAAGTTATTGGGCATAGAGTGGGGGGGATGCTTCTTTAGATATCTACTCTTAATTCAGATTCTGTAGCAGAATGCCAGGGAAAAGCTCTGCAGTGAGCCAGACAAACTGAAAAATTTTAGGAGCAGCACTGTTTTCTTCTAAGTTACTAATCTGATGTTTTGGTGCATTGTGTGCTGTTACTTGTGCTATCACTTATTGATTCAAGGTGCAACTTGTCTTAAATGACTGGACCTCTTCCACCTTTCACCAAATCTGTGTCAGTCAGACTTTCATGAGTAAGAGTGTGTTACACTCTTGAACTATGTTAGAACTTTATCGGAACCAAAGCTCTTTACTTAAGTGAAGATCACAATCCTCTTTGAAAATGCGGGCTTTTTAGAACAGCACCTCCCTTGTCTTGCCATCTCGGAACAAGCATTTTTGGCTGGCAAAGCATTTAAAAAGGCCTGGATAAAGCACACTGGTTAATATAAACTTTATAATGAATTCAGTTTCTCTTACTGCCCTTTGTATTTCTTCTGTAGTAAGCTGCTGGGCAGAAATGGCTATTGTACAAGGAACAATGTAAGATGGATTTATCAGGTCCTTGAAAAATTTGTAGTTGAAATGGAAAGAGAGAGGCTTTCAGATAAGTTGCTTTTTCTCTGGTTGCCTGTCTTTAGACACAAACCTCGGGACTCATCCTTCTGTAATTAATTAGTGTTGCTTGTATAAATAGCTTTCTAAATGCTGAAAATGCAACAGTTTTTTTCTTAAAGTTTTCTTATGGCTAAGGTGTATGCATTTTCAAAATACAAGTGAAGTGACAAAAACTTGGAGAGTTTATGCAGTGTGTCATTTGTACTGTAATTTCAAATGTTGATGTGAGGTACGCTAATCTAATGTGAGTGGTGGTATAGGCTTTGGTAGTACAGCCAAATGGCCTTGTAGTGGCCTGAACTTTGCTTGTCTCCTGTGCTCTGACAGGAGTGAACACTACAATAGGCTTCAGTTGAGGAAGGTGTTAAAAAGGAGAGAGGCTGGAGAAGTGATACCTCTTCCAAGCTGAAATGCTAATATGTGTCTTTCTATAGTCTTTGACCCTTCTGCAGCTTAAAAGTCTTTTGTTAACTTGCTTGAGTGGCTACTGTTTGCTCACATGAAGACTCTGGAAATTCCAAGCTCCCTTCTGGCCTGGTATGTAAAACATAAATGCAGAATCTTCTTCCTGTGACATCCAATACTTGCAGATTTGGCTTAACCAGAAAGCAAGAATGCAAACCTGTTTTTCTCTAGGCTGAGGTTATTTGATGTCACCCTAATAACATCAATACTTGCAGTCAGAATGAGTGGGGGAAGGAATTTTTTGCTGGAGTTCTACTAGCAATTTCACAGTCAGGGCAGTAACTTGATATGAGCTTTGAGTGTTTGATTTTTATAGTTGCATTCATTTAAGAAACAAACGATGCTAGGCTCATGGACAGTGTAGAAAGATTGTTACAGCACAAATTGGAAGTAAACTTGGCATCTATGATGCCTGCTTTTCTCTAGAAGTAGCAAGGGATGTGTGTCTGAAAACATATAGAAACTGGTGAACTATTTCCCTCTCATGTGTGCATATAACCAATCTGGTCTTGGTGAGGTTGAACTAACATGATTCTTTGCTTTCTGTTGTCAGTAGTGATCTTGAAATAACTTTGTGCTTTGGATGACGTTCTGCTCTTGTGGATATTACAATTCTTACTGGCTTTACTACCAGATTAAAAAGTGTTCAGTGTTATCCTCCTAATTTAGAGCTACTGTTGTGGTGGCACCTTCCTAATTGTACAGCATGAACCCTTGTCTGAACTACTACTTCCAGCACATTGAAGGATGACTCTTTGCAGGTTTGTAAGGAAGCAGTAATGATGCTAAGGCTTCCTTTTGCAGCAGTAAACCAAGGAGGAGTGGGAAGCAGATGCATTGAGAGCATTCTTTTCATGGGAGCAGGAGGGGGGGGATGGAAGGTACTCACTGTCGCTTTCTGAACTCTGTATCTGCATTGTCACCATGTGTCTTGAAGAACTGTGCCTTAAGTTCCCAGTGATGCCATAGTATTTTCTTTGGATAGGAGCAATTTGAAAGTGATATTGTGAGGCATGCAATAATCCGTCTTTTTGAAAGTGGTGTAGTTGACTGTTCCTTTCAGCTGTGAGCAATATTTCATTATATTGGTGTGAAGTAATGGAAGTGGCCTTGTGTACTAGAACTGTTTACCAGTGTTGGAAAACTTTTTTTTTTAGTGGCATGAAATGACAGTGGTGCTTATATTTTAATCTGCATATTGTCACGCTTCTGAAATCTTCAGGAACAGCAGTATTTAAGTAGCATATCAGTTTGATGTGAGTCACGGCTATGCTGTTGCAGTTGTGTATGAAAGGATGATACTTTATACCAAATTTTAAGTTTTCAGCATAAGATATATACATGTTCTTGTGCATTTGGGTTTGAAGGCGAAATGAGAAATAAAGAGATCCTTGGTAGCTGCATAGAGGACCTTGGTATAAGCAGAATCTGGAAAACACTTTGGGCTGACCTTTTTCAAGTTCTAAAACAAGAAGAATGCTTTTGTCAGTTATACTACATTTATTCTGTACAGGATTTGGTTTTGGACTAGTCTTGATAATATGGTGCCATCTTACCCAAGACTTGTGTAAAAACTAAATTTTAAATTGGTGGGGAAGACGGAGTATTTCTGAGGAGAGAATGTAGGATTTTACACAGCTTATTTCATTGGTACTATTGCTTTTTTAATCTTGCTTTTGAAAGAAGTAAAAGGGTGTTTAGTTTTGTAGACTTTGTATTTGGAAACACTTAATACCTCACTCTCAGCTGTTGAGGACCATGACTTAGATGAAACACTGTTTATAACTAACTTCAAAAGCTGTTTTTTTAATATGCTCAGAGTGACTCTTTGAGGACAGGTTTTAGTTGGTTCTTTATTATGGTTTTGCTAAAGAAGGCTAGGGGCTGGTGGTTTCCATGAGAGTCTGTATAAGCACTGCAAACTAAGTGGGGGGTCACTTGTCCACTTCTGTATGTGTGTTATTCTCAACTGTCGACCTCTGAATTAAAATGTGTATTGGCAGACAGCTTTGCACAGCTGAGTGAAGCCTTGGAGTGGGTTATAAAACTGCCTTAAAGTTTGGGGATGAGCACCAAACAAAACCAAACACTTGAAGATTCTCTAAGCACTCAGTCTTCCTGGACCTGCCCCTGTGAATGGAAATGGACAAACACAAGCTCATAAATACTTACTGTATCATTCCTCATCATTAATGAGGAACTTAGCCTCTCAAAATACTTGTTGCTGGAATATTTAAATGAAGATTTTGAATGAATGATACACTAATGAAAAAGAATAGAGCTTGTAACAGGGTAAGTTATGAGTTAAAAGCCTTGACTTAATAGCAGAAGTGCAGGTATCTTACAACCTTTAACAATTCTAGCTTCCTATGCACCTTTTGTAGCACTTAGTTCTCCAAGTGTTACCCTTTTTGTTTCTAGCACATCAGATTATTCTGACTACATGTGTATGTAAGTTAGCTTTTAATGAGACCTTAAGCAAACTGTCACAACCTTAATAAATTGGGACAATGTTACTTGTTATTTGGTGTGTGGTTAAAGTTTTCAACTTAATCCTGTAGTCTCTCCAAATTGTCAGTCTACTTTCCCTCATATAAATCGTATATATTTATCCTCAAATCCTCATATATAGAGGAGTTAATGTCATGCTCCTTTTTAACTGGCGTGCTGCTGCGTGCACAGTTGCTGTTGTCTTATGTCCCTTGTCTTTGTGAATGATGAAATTCAATGAGAAGCAAGAGCACAGTAGGTCTTTAAAAATATTTTTTTTTAAAAATCCTCATTAGTCTTGACTTCCTAATTATAATGTTTCTAGTGTAACCTTTCTGCTGTGTTTATGACACAGTTATTTCTACTGATAATTTGATCGACAAAGAAAACAAAGCAAATGCAAATAGTCTGCACAATACAGTATTCATGATCTCCAGGATATAGTTCTAGCTTTATTGGTTCACATAAATTGGATGTTGGTATGAAACTGTTTATAAGACTTGTAAGGACCTGAAGGATTTAAAGGTGGAAGAAGGAGGGGAAGCCTGGTACAAGTGGAAATTCTTCCATGCATAATTTAAGTACCTGATGTTTTGATGTATTGGTTTAGCTATATTTTAGTTGAAAAGATCTTCAATAATTTGTGTTCTGTGAATACTTAAAAGCACTAAGTTGAATCCAGTTCTAATTAAAGCAAAACAAAAATATTTAAGGGAAAATAACCTTTAAAAATATACTTTAGAATAACCGCATCTTGCTTAGTTAGCTTACATAAAAAAATGAGATTCTTGCCAAATGTAAATTATGTAATAACTTCTGTTACTCCCATAATAAAAACATTTCAAGGGGAAAATTAAATTTTGCACCTTAATCTTTTGTTGGGAAAAGGAAAATACTCAGGTTTATGTGAAACATTCACAAGTTTACCTTGATGGAGTTTGCTATTGTGAGCAATTTTATTTCACTTGCTTTTGATAGTAAAAAATATTTTCTTCTTGTATTAGAAATAAAAGCAAATTAGTAGAGTATGGAGAATATGCTGTTCATTTAATCTTTTCAGACTCTTACGCTTTTAGGAAGGTGTGCTTTCATCTGTTTGAGTAACTGACGAGAATAATATGGAAAAATTTGGCTCTAAGCAAATTGTCATGTGGTTATCATCTAGGTCATTAGTCTTGGTATTTTTTCCTATTAAAGCTTATATTTAAGTTTCTGTTGAAATTCTTAAGAGGATGGGGAAACTTTCTAGTCAATAGCAGGCTTAGCTCTGCTGTTGCTACTGGATTTCTGGCATTTGGTTTGAAGAAGCTACTTGAAAGCTTGTGAATTCCTTGTACCTCTTCCACTTACTCTTTTGGCCTAAACCTTTTGATGTTTTGGGTCAGGGATTGGGTCTGGGGTCATGGGTTGGAGCAGGACATTTAGATCTGAAGTCTGCATTTCTCACCTTCCCCTGTATGATTCAAGTATGTTTGTGTAGCTCAACTCAAAGGACTAGATAGCCCAGGTTAATAGCATATAAGTATGTGATCAGCAGTTCTTTAACTTTGAACCATTGCTTAACTTGAAACATTGCTTCCAGTGTTAATACTAGACTTGTTTGAGGTTTCATAAAGGGTGATGGTGCTTGGGGTTTCTCTATAGGCAGGATATGAGCAGTAGAGTTTTCCTGGTTACAGCTGAGTCAAAAGTGTGTTTTATCCAGGGAAGTACAAGTGAGATGTCTCTAGCCTTAGCAATTATTTATACTGGTGTTTTAAATGCTGATGAGCCATCTTTTCTGAGTCTTGCGGATGGTAATTCTGATTGGTTTTGAAAGCAGATGTGGAATATGTGAAGATGTAACTTAAGTCTTAAATTTTATCTATGGTATAGTATGATCTTTGTCCTTCAGTCAGAGTTCATACAATAAACCTTTTTTCACATGCAACTGAAAGCTGTTTGGAAGACCTCTTTTAGCTTATCTATGTGAAACTCGTGCCTTTCCCTGACATCAGAGGTTTCCTATCTCATCTGACTGCCTGCATTTCCTCATTCCTCTTATTTCAGCTGTTACCAAACAGCTCTCAATCCTTGAATTGGAGGATCTGCAGCCAGAAGATAACTGGCAGGATTGAGCTTTCCTCTGAAGTAGAACTGATTGCATTCCCATTCCAAGCATTTGATTTTCTTAAATGGAAGAGCAAGGAGACACACTTAAATGCTCATAACACTATAAAGTCTAAATGCATGGAATCTTGAGGTTGATGAGTTTATTTCTGTTTCTGAGAGGAGGTCTTTGACAGGTGCTCTAGTCTTGTGCCTTACTGTGGTAGCTTAATGTTTTAAGTGAGTAATTCAGTAATCTTACATACCAGAAAAATTTGAATTTCTCTGCACAGCTCAGTTATGAGAGGATGTTTTATTCATTTAAAATGACTAAATAATTGTGTGCTTTACAAAACAGTTACACTGATAGTGATCTGTAACTGTACCAGGTGTTTCTTTTGAATTATTGCTTTAGTGTTAGGAGTAGATATGGAAAGGCTTGAAGCTGTAAACTACTTGTAAATGGTCCCCCCCCAAAAAAAATTTCCACCTATAGACTTGTATCTGTATCTTGGAATCCTGATAGCTTTCTGTTTTGACTTTCTGCTGACAGGTCACATTTAGGGCAGGCAAAACATAAGGCACATAGCCCTCCTGAGAGTAGGAAATCTATTTCAAAGACACCCAAAGTGCAGTCTAATACTACTACCGAGCAGTCCAAGGGACACTTTTCTAAAAGGTAATTGCGCTTCATATTCATATGTTAACCAGTGTTATCTGCGCTTCACAACTGTGCATAATATATCTAGTTATACAGAGTTCTTATGTATGACTTAATAGATTTTAACTAATCTAGATATTGCATTCAGTGGATGTTTTTCAGTGTTTCACATTCTGTGTTTTGTTTTTCTAATTCACCAATGAAGAGCATTCCATCAGTGATGGGGAGGAAACAATTTCTGCATAACTAGTCCTGGAATACTTGTGAAGTCTTTCTCCTCTTTTTTTCCCACTTCATATTGAGGAAAGATTGCCCAAGGCATTCTGAACAATGTCCAAAATTAATTGAAACGTGTACTAATCTGAAATGTTTTGTGTTCAGGGTAGTAATCTTTGTTCTTCATACACCTCTGCTATATGCACACTGGAACAGTTTTCTATCATGTAGAAGAGAAATTTGGCTTTTTTGTGTGATTTATTACCTCAATTTCATCTTTTCATTAAGAGCCTTCCTTGAACTAGAATCCAGTTCTGACTAGTTATGCAATACTCCTTACTCTCTTGTGGAACTTAAATTCTTAAACATTCAAATAATAGTTTCATGGCTTGAATTTGTTTTTTATTTTTAATCAGTTTGACATATCTATTAAAAAAATCAGTAAAGTCGATCCAAGTTACCTGACATTTTCATCTTTAAAAAAGACTTTTATTATTTTTGTTTTGCAATTTATTTTGGTTTTCATGCTAGCAAATATTAGCAATATCTCTATTCTCATACAAGCATGCTTTTTATTTGTTTCAATGTAAACTTAATCAACAGTGTGACCTGTGGTTTCCTTTATTACAGAATACTGATGTTTATCTTGTGTTGCAACTGTGATGTTTCTTTTGAGTTCAACACTAACACTGTTCCTCCTTACTTCTACAGAGGCTGTAGTTCATCTACCCTTTCAGTACTACAAGAAGAAGATTCAGAGAGAGTCAGTACTTCAGAAAAGCAAAAAACGGGGCAAGTGCCTAAGAAAGACAATTCTCGAGGAGTTAAACGCAGTGCTAGTCCAGATAACAGGAGGACCAATTCTCCTAGCTCTGCTAAAAAACCCAGAGCACTTCAGCACACTGAAACTTCCTTGGAAACTGACAAGCCACATACTAAATCTAAGAGAAGACACTTAGACCAAGAACAGCCGAAGTCTACACAATTGCCATCAACAAGCAAAGCTCACACTGAAAAAGGTGGAGCTGCTGGTAGCTCCCGAAGTCAGAAAAGGAAAAGGACAGAGAATCTGTCTTGTATAAAGGGTGGTTCAGCAGTTGAATCAACTGGAGCTGAAGAGCAACCAGCAAAACTCTCCAAGCTGGCTTCAAAATCGGTGACCTCAGCCAAAGCTGGGTGTAGCACCATCACTGATTCTTCTTCTTCAGCTTCCACATCCTCCTCCTCTTCTGCTGCTGCCTCTGCTTCTTCTACTGTCTCTCAGGGTGCCAGAGTGAAACAGGGAAAGGACCAGAATAAGGCTAGACGTTCCCGTTCTGCATCCAGCCCCAGTCCAAGAAGAAGTAGCAGGGACAAAGAACCAAGTAAAACAAGTGGCTCTTCAAAGTTTGACTGGGCTGCTCGATTCAGCCCGAAAGTCAGTCTCCCCAAGACAAAACTGTCTCTGCCAGGCTCTTCCAAGTCAGAGACATCAAAACCTGGACCTTCAGGACTACAGGCTAAGCTAGCAAGTAAGTTGTTGTTTTGTGGAAGACAAAGCATGTATGTTTTAAAATCAAGTCTTCTAAACAGATACCTTTATTGTTTTCAGGCTTATTAGGATCATCTTAGAGAAATTAACTTTTAGTGTATTCTGAATTTTTAAGTAAGCTGTAACTGAAACTATGGCTAAAGCATATGATTTAACTACAGTTAGTGTTCTATAAGTTTAAGTTGCTTTTCTGTTTTGAAAATCATTTAAAAAAAATATATGCAAAATTGTATTGTGATGGGCACATACACATTATGAAACTCTTGATTATATTCCTCCTGTCAGATTTTTTTCTTTCTGTCCCAAAGTGGGAATGATAAATGCTGGAAAACAAGTAGATAATACATGGTTTCTTGTTTCAAGCCTGCTTTCTTAATTTTTCCTTACTGTGAGAATCTCTGATATTTCTTTAAGAACAGTAATCTTGTAAACCTAGTGTGCCAGGTACACTGGTCACTGTATCTCTTAAATTGTTCTTATAAAATATGTTCTTTCTTCTCTGAATTGGAATAGCAAGTACTGTTCTTAGACATTGTCACTGAGAAATACAGACTGTGTCCAAGCAGAGCACCTGCTTACCAGTGTGCAGATATGCTTGTAGCTCTGTTGCCTTAAAGAAAATAATTTTGAAATGCATTAGCCTGTCATTGTGTAATGTATGATTTACTTACAGCATGTATTCTCTAAAAACTTGATTTAGGAAGTTGGATTCCTAAGCTTGCTTTACTGTTGTTCCTTTACCTAGACACAATCACATATATGGGGGCATATCTATAGCTGATACTAATGCAGGAAATACATGAAATAAAAGATGAGCAACTGGATGTCTTTCCGTATAACAAGAGTAGATTTAATTGACCTAACAGGCTTTTTGGTGGTTCATCAAAACTTGGTGAGTTTTGAACTTGCATGACTAGAGTATTGATTCTGGAATGATCTAACCTAATTGAGGAAGAATGGCACTGAGGAAGGAGAGAGGAGTTACTTTTTTTAATAGCAAGGCTTTACCTACTCCATTGTTCAAGACTTACTGGGTAATGAATTCCAGAGTAAAAACTCTTGAATTTGTGCAGACTGAAGTAAGGGGAAGTGGGTAGGAATTTGGCAAGAATAGAACTGATCAAATCCTTAGCTAAGTCTATCCTTGAGTTACAGGCAATGAAGAAAAGCAAAGGGAGGAGAAAGCATTGAGAAAACAATGAGAAGATGAAGGCAGAGAGTAATTTATGTGACAGGTTACAAAACTTTAAGCAAGGAGTGAGAAGGGGAAGGGTGGGATAGCACAGTGTAAGGGGAGATGTGTGTTGAGTAGCTTGAAAAACAGCATTGGGAAGATGAACCTAAACAGTCTTCACAAAGAATGTACTGAGAAAGCCAGCTTGACCATCTTTAGCTCTTCCATGATCTGAAAGTCGTCTATTGCAAAAAATCGAAGTTGCACTAAGACATTCAAGTATAGGTCACAGAACCAAGTTTGGTATGGACTGTAGAGATACTTGTGTATATATAAAAAGTCACTGCTGAGGGGCACAAAGCATGGTGAAAGACATTCCTAGACTCAAGAGAGATTAGTTACTTTCTATAAGTGGTATTACAATTTGAGAGGTTGGGAAAGTAGTACTAACAGGTGATACTAGTAAGTCTAAAAGGTCTGATGCCTCTTTATTTTACTGTAGGTTACATTAAAGCTCCAGTTGTGGTTATATCAAATATCATTGATCGGAGTAAGTGACTATACAGAGTATTGCTAAGAGTATGATCTCAACCTAGAAGTCTTAAACTTTCTGATATTTTCAAATAGTCTCAGCCTTTCAAATAGTGCATTAGAAATCTTTGACAACAGATGGAAGTGATCTTAGAATCAATAGTAACCATTGTTAGCTTAGCCCTTTAAAAAAAAAAAAAACACCACAAAAACCAAAACAAGCCTAAAAAACTCTCTTCTGTCATACAGCTTCATTAACTTGAAAACATTGGGACAAATTTTAAATATTTTAATACTTGTATTTAATAAAATACTAAAATGTGTGTTTTGGATCATGCTGAGATGTGTCAAAAAAACCATTAAAAACTAAACCTCAAGGGTAGGTTTTTCAGGAAGAATAGATAAGTTAAAACTTAATTTTCTGCAGCAAGCTAGTACCCTTAGAGGTTAAGGGAGCAGAAGTAGGTGATTTTTTGCACAAACAGTAACAGTCATAAAGCCTTCTAAAGCAGCAAGGCAAACAGTGATCTAGATTAAATTACTGAGGTAGACACCCCTCTACCTGGAAACATGTCCTTAGAAGGCATAGTAATCCTGTGTAGAAAGTAAAAGTTTAAAACTCGGTATATAGGTGTATAATATTAAATGGATGTTTGAAGAAGGTTGAAATAGGACTTACAGAGCTAAGAGAAACAAAAAGCAAATGCAAGCATAACTCTGGAAGGAGATGCAAAAACTTCAGGAGAAATGATGGGAAGCAGTTTTTTTAGGAAAAAGGTGGGAGGAAATAGGGCATTATTCTTGGTAACATACGGTCGGTCATATCTATATAAATACTATGCTGTTCACTTCTGGGTGTTGCAGTTCAGGAAGTACAAGAATGAATTACTAGTATTTGTGATTTTTGAAAGAAAAAACAGATGAGCTGAGCTGGCCTATTCTATGTAGGAGAAGACTGGAGAGAGACATGGTTTGCTGTCTTTGCAGAAGCTTTTCACATACTGGAGGGGAATACCCTGAGGTTTCTTCTCCAGTTCTCACTGGATAATTAATAGGTGTTAAATGCAGCCAGGGTGACTTTCAGTCTTCTGCTACAAAGCAGTCTTTGTAACTGAGCAGTGATATCACTGGCTAACAGCTACAAAAATTGTTGAAAGAATAGAAAGAATAAAAACAGGCTAGACTGAAGTCTTTCACCTCTATAGCTAAATATTTCTTGATGGGCCAAAAAAGGAGCAAGTTTCTCTTTGTTTCTCTCTTGATTTGACTATTCTCACACCCCTTTCAAGCATTATATTTTGTAGGGGCTTTTTAAGTGTTACAAACTGGGTCATCTCCCTGATTATGTAACAGTATAAAAACAAGCTGAATTATGTCTCCATTATTAGGGAATTCTCTACTGTCCTTTGTGTAGTGGCTTTTGGCCCTTAAGTAGGAAAAAGCTGGCAATGATAGCTGAGACACTGCTGAGAGAAGGGTGACTTAAGGTAGCTGTCCCTGACTGAGAAGCCTCTACCTAACACTTGAAGATTCGGGGGGCTGAAGAGGTTATTGTGATACAGTGAAAAGCCACATGGAGCATGAATGGTGTATAACTCCTGGCTTCAAGAGATATGGCAGATTTGAGAGAGAAGAAAATAGCTCTGAATTAGTTTATTTGGGTTTGTGGCTGATGGTGCTATTTGCATGAGGGTCATTAGAGCCTTAGAGTTGTGAACTTGGAATTGAGGAAATAAGATGACTAGTTTATAAGATGACTAAACTTGATTTAATTGCAGTGATGAGCTTTGTGGGGCTGGAGTCGAGCTGAGATGTCTGGGTTGGTACTGAGGGAAGGGCATAGCAGACTATTAGGATGACAGGATGTCATCTTGCCTTCCCCTGCCACCTTATTGTGTGAGAAGAACAGCCGAACACAAGAGCCAATCTGAAGTTTAAACTTTTAGTCCTAAGAAGTAAACCTCTACTGATTATCCTTCTGCACTGCAAGTAAAGAACTTTCCAGGTTATGGACTGTCATAGTTTGACTAACTCTGTTTTGGCCTGAGTGATACACTCAGACTTATTTTAAGTGAATGCAGTACAGTTGCATTCATAACTTTTCTTTCACGTAATAAAAAATGCCTTTAAAAAAATACTTACCAGCAAACACACTTAAATGTGAAGATGTTATTAAGATTTTTGGTTTACTTCTGTTAAGCTGCGCTGTTCAGGTTTAGCCTGTTGGGGTCTATTTTCCTTCAAAGTCATTAACATAAGTGTTTGGCATGCAAATAGAATTATGTCAGGGCATAAGCAATATATCTCTTTGCTTTAAGAAAACTGGTTACATCTGAAGTTTTCACAGTTGCTAAATGTGAACTTCTTAAACTTTTTAAAAAAAAAAACCCACCTTGTTTATTGAAAGTCTATCTCTGGTCATAACTTTTACTAGCTCTTTGAAACCAATCTCTTGACGATGGTTCTATATTACAGAAATAGTGCTGAATAAGCAACTTCTAGAGATGAACATCAAACCAATTTCCCTGAAATCCCTTGTTATGTTGTCTGTGTCAGTGTGATAGGTGCTGTCATCAGGTGATTACAGAGTGTCTCTGTTCCCATCTCTCTGAATGCTGGTTGCACCCTATTTACCAGTGAAAGCCTGGGGCTTTTTGCCTGCAGCAGCTCTTAGACTTAACTCTCAGCCAGGAGGCCATGCTGGCAGCATGTCAGAGGGAAAATTGATTTTGATGCCAGTGTGAGTGAAAGGAAAAAGGTTCCGTCCTGTGCTGAAGAAATTAGGAGTCCTGAGCTTATGGTATTGGGAAGACTTGGGATTTGCCCAAGATATGCAGGTGGTAAAACTTGTTAAGAAGCCTTCTTGAACAATGAATTTTAAGGGTAGAGAGTGGCATTGAGCAACAGGAAGGGAGCCGGCTTTGAGGAATCTGTTGTTGTTTCTCTTAGCCTTTGGAATGATTAGAGGGAGATGGAAGCTCTCTGTGTGCCCTGGTAGATATATCAGAGATAGAGAAATAGACTTGGGAAAAGAGAGCCATGCAGAAAGACCTGACAAGTAGAATGTTCTTCCTGAGCAGCAGGAAGAAATGAGCTCAACTCTTCTGGGTGATCTGTTCTACAGCTCATCTACCAAGTAGTAGCTGTAACTACATTCTCTAAACCCCTCTTTTTAAATAGATGGCTCAGCTAATTTAATGCTTCTTACAGAAAACGACAACCTATTTCACAGCTTCATTGCCCTACTGCTTCACGGTGTCTGTGCTTATCTGGCCTGTGTTAAGCAAGCTCAGCTTACCACACTGGCAGAATACTGATGGAACAATAAAGTGTGCATCAAGTGTGTGCTTTGTGTATCTTGGGATTGGTTTAAGGTTGATAAAACATGAGTGAGTGTACCATACTGGTAAACAACAGTAAGCTGTACTGTTGGCCAAAACCTTTGCCCTTAGCAGAGATCTTATTTTGATACAAATTAATTGTACTTCACTTATGGTGGGTGTGTAGTGTCTCTTTGATAGCCTATTACTAAGCTGATATGAAGTTATTTAATATTTAGTTCTGACTACTTGAAAATGAGTACCTACGGATTTGAAGTAGTAAGTGGCATAGTGACATAATTAATTAAAATGTATTTGTATATTTTTCCAGTCAACTCTACTGTAACAGGATGATTACCTTATTCTACTAAATGTAAAGTAATAGTACATCTCACTTAGTTTTACCATACTGTTATTGATACAGAATAGCCTATTAATCCATATATGCAATATGGACTTGAAGTGGTAAACATATTTTATAATACAGTGATGTAGTTCTATACCTAGTTCCATTGAAAGCATGTATTTTTTTTTACTGTAAAATATAACTGGCTGTGAGGGGAGTTTTTTATATGTGCACTTCTAGAACTTGAGAAGCTTAGACACCTATGGCATGGGAGCCTGCTGCAACTGTTCTAAACTGTCTTCTATCTCTATAACACACTCATTTTCCGTCCCACTTTGCAAGGATTTTACTATATGTAAATAGGGTTGAAGTCATTGTGTGCTGTAGCAACTTAAATTTTTGACTTGAAAGCATACATAGTAAAAACGCCACTGTTTTTTAAATATATATTTTTTTGTCACATTTCTTGAGTTAGTAAGCCAGGCGTATGGTAAATACACAAATATAAGGTTAACCTTCATCTGCATGGAACACAGGGCTGTGCTTCTGGGTCAAATATAGTAGTGTTTGAAAGTAGAGGCTATTGACCCGGTCAGTAGTAGCTTTTCAGATCACTTTCTCTTTACTGTTTAAATATCTGGTCAGAAGCTGCATAGTTAACACGTCATCCCTCAGTACCGCTGCTCAGCATTCCTGGAATGTTTTAGGATTAAGAAAATAGGAGCCAGTTTGATAGTACTGTGTTCAAAAGCATTACACACTTAAATAAGTTTTATTTATGCTTTATTGCCAGAAGGGGGAGCAGTGATGTAACTTTTTCATCTTTCCAAAATTACTTACATTTGTTCTATTAATAGTATGCCTAAGTAGAATGTTACGGGGTTCTCTTATTATGTATTGTAAGGGTGGGGGGAATAAAACTGAAAAAATTACAATGCAGCTGGTGAATAAGAAACTTTATGCTGCACAAATTTACTCAGAGATGGGAAAACAGATGCAGCTACCGCTGCCGACCTCCCCAATGTAATTGCTTATTGTATCTTTATCTGAACCTAAAGCATCTAAGTGTTTTGAACATCAACATGTAGAAATAATAAACTTGTGTTCTATAATGTGATATTTGTTTAGTATAAAAAAATACTTCTAAGCCTGTCTATAACTGTAGTGTGTAGGTTAGGAAAAGGTGTCTAGGTAACAACTTGGAGTTTAGTATTACTTAATACAATGAGTAAAAGTGAATATCTGAACCTTTCTTTTACTAGTTTAGCAGTTCAGTGTAAGATGACTAAAAGCTCATGTGGGCTTGTTGTTTTTATGTAGAAGCTGTTACTCTACACAGAAGTTTCCTCTACACAGAAGTTTCATTTCTTTACAGAACTGTGTATTTAAAAAAACTAATTTACTCTCAAATCTTTACATATTACATAGGTCTAAGAAAATCTACAAAGAAGCGCAGTGAATCACCACCTGCTGAGCTCCCCAGTTTGCGGCGGAGCACAAGGCAAAAGACCACGGGCTCCTGTGCTAGCACCAGGTAAAAATTAAAATAATGAAACACTACTACTGCAGTGGGTTGATAGGAATGTCATTTTCATGCAGGAAAACTGGCGTTGTCTATCTCTGCTATTGTAGAAGTAGCTGTAGCTTTTCAGGCCTGCTGGGTTACTGTGTGCTCTAGTGTCATGGATAGTGCACAGAATTTTTGTTGCTATCAGACCTTCAGTAAGTCCCTCAGCTGTGGGTGTGGACAGAAACACCCAAAGCCAATATTACAAGTTTAAGTAATCTTTTCCTTAGGAAGATGTTGTTTAAAAAGGTAATTAAAAGAGACAGTACTAGGCTACTGTCCATAATGAATAATAAAATAGATGGCTATTTTAAAAATTAAGACTTCATGGTACCACATAGGAGTCTAAGGGTGTATATTGTTGACCTGTCTGTTTGTCAGCAGCTGCATCTGAACAATATTACAAATATCTGAGTACTTAATATACCTTCTGATGCAGGGGAAAACCAGTCCTGAATTAATAATTTTAAACAGCTGGTAGATTAAATGGGAGGGAAGTGCAAATGTGTCCTGTGATGCAAATAATTTTTGTAGTTGCATATATTCTGAAGCTAGACTCTTGAAGCCTAAACAAGCTTTTATTTTTTTCTTACACCTCAACTACATTTAGGTGTCCCAGCACAACTTTTCCCTCTTTCATGCCATAAAAAAGCCCAACAAAAACAACCACACACAAAAACCCACAGCTTCTGAAGTTGGGTTTTGAGTGTGCATTTGAATTTGTGTACTTTCTAGGCATGTATATTTGTAGTGGTGTTCACAGTAGTGTTTAAAAAAGCAAATTAAAAAAGGCCCTTGAACTTTTTCTGGTACTGAAAACCAAGCTGAACATCAGTGCTTTCAATAGTTCAGAACTTCCTTTAAAGAAGTTTAGTCTGTCATTGAACTTCTCAGTTGTGTATGTGATTTGTAACTAACAGTCACTTTAATCTTGCTTAATTTTACTATTAGATTTTAGTCGACTGCCTTGTCTTGAAGGGTATGTAAGGACCTAGCTGTAATGCATTGCTATAAACAAATTGGAGCCATGGTTGCAGGGCAAAGAGGGTAAAGAAGAGTTGGATAATTTTGTGAAGACCGAATCTTAGACAAATCTGTTAGTTTGTGCAACTTTATGGTAGTCTCACATTAATAAATCTCTTATTTTAGTTCATAAGGTCTGAAACTTTGTTTTTTGAATATTTTAGTCGGCGAGGCTCTGGCCTGGGCAAAAGAGGAGCAACTGAAGCTCGCCGACAGGAGAAGATGGCTGATCCTGACAACAGCCAGGATGGAGTTAACTCTTCAGCTGCGCGTACAGATGATGCTCCCCAGGGAGCTGCAGGTAAGAAGAAATTCCAGCTGAAGCATTCTTAGTGTAGTTGCTGATATAAACTTTGCATTTAAAAATAATTAAATTGATTAAGTTCTGGGGAGAAGTTACAGAAGCTGGTAAATAATTCTGAAAGGTTTTTTGTGAGGGACCTTTACTTTTGAATCTGATCTCTTGGATATCTGGTACATGTTTCAGTTACACTTTTTTGTAGTGTCCAAACTATGTCCAATAAAGTAGACTTCAGTTTTCAGTCATTTACCTTTTTAAGTAAAAAAACCAAACATTTAACCTCAGCTGATACTAGGTAAATTACGGCGCTGCCAACCAAAGAGGCCCCAAACTGTTCAGAATACAGAAGAGATGATTTAACTGTAAAAGCTCTTTTGTAACTACTCATAAATTACAAGTTTCTGTTGAAATTGCAAACATGTCTGTACTGGAGAAATTTGTAACAAATTTAAATATCCTTCCTTGCACAGTCCTATTAAATGGTACTTAATTTTATTGTCTGGTCCTAATTAGTAGTGAGTTCAAAGGAGTTTTCCAGCAATTGTGCTGGATTATAAAAAATCTCAAATGTTCTCTGCTTAAAGCTAGCTATGTCAGAACAAAAAGTCAAAATTAATGGAAACTTAAGTGTAGCATAAAGCTTAATTAAAAAAGCATACATTTACTAAGGGTACAGCTAAATCTGTCTGAAAGGTTACTTGGTGATCTAACTGTATTATTCCATTATCTTGTGTTGATATAGCCTCTCTCTTCAGGTTTTTGGAAAGTATTAGACCCGTAGAGTCATCTATTTAAAATAACAATTGTTCAGAAGTATGATGGTAGCAGCATTAAATGCAGAGTAGAGCGCTCTTCTGATTGTGGGCACTTTTTCTCGGTAGTGGAATTGATGCAAATTCTGTAGCTTTAAAGCCACTGCAACTTGCATTAACCTGTTTTATTTCTTTAGCTTCTAGTTCTGTTGCTGGGGCTGTGGGTATGACAACCTCTGGAGAAAGTGAGTCAGATGATTCTGAGATGGGAAGACTACAAGGTATAGAAGTTATTAATTTACAATTCTTTTTTTTTTTAATTGTTTGCAGCCTATAAATAGCCATACCTACTCAAAGTCTGTATTATATATAATGTATTTTGTTACTCTGTCTGTGAATGTGTTGCTTTGCTTACATTAGTTCTGAAGTATGGAGTTACAAACCTTAATTCACTAAAGATGCAAGAATTTGAAAGTTATGTCTGGAGGGGGTGGTATAGTGTCCTTACTCATTTATGTGATGTATAATACACTATTGAGGGTTTTTCAGGAGGAGGTGGAAGGGAGAGAATTGAGAACTCAGTCATATTTAAGTGTGTACGTTCAAATATATTAATATAAGTCTTTGCAAGAATGTTTTCAGTTGACAGGCCAGGTTAGGCCTGCTGTTACTCTGCCTGCTTCTGGTTAGCATTTTGTTTGTGCTTGTCATTTGATACCTATATTGCTGTAAGCTTTGACCAAACAAAATCTAAATGTTCTTACTGTTTGCTTTTGTATTTGGGCTACAGGATTCAAGTATCTCAAAATTTAAGAGTACAGACAGGTATAAACTCAGTTTGCATGTCCTGCAACTGTTTAAGGATTTTGCCACTATACTGCAAGGAGTTCTGCAATCATGATATCCCTTGCAAATGACAAGTTTTGGTTAATCTGGATATTTAATATGGAATTCAGTTCCTGAAAATGTGAAGATAAGCTTAACCTGTTTTATGTAGTTTGAATTCAGAGTTGAAATTATAGTCTGGTGTATCTGCTATTCTAGATCTACTCTTGTAATAATTTAGTATACCAGATTTGTTCTGTGAAATATATAACTTGGGAAACTCAGTGGTTGAATTCTTAAAGAGCCTTAATGCTCTGGTGCATACAAAAATGAATTATTTGTTTCCTAAAGGTCATCTCTTTGGTGGTGATTAGAAATCAAAGTAGTCAATTATAGCATCATGGAATTGAAACGTGAAAAATATATAGAAGCTTTGACAATGGCTGTTATCCTCTGTTTGCTTTTAGCTCTATTAGAGGCTAGGGGTCTTCCTCCTCACCTGTTTGGCCCTCTTGGTCCTCGGATGTCGCAGCTCTTCCACAGGACAATTGGAAGTGGAGCTAGTAAGCAAAGTTTGTCTAATTTGACTTAACTCTTTCCACTTCCGGACTAGTATAATTCAGCCACTAGTAAATGCTAATATTTGTATTAGCTTCATAGGTTAATGTAACATTTTACATGTTGGAGATTTGTATGTAATGATAGTGCTAGACCACTGGTCAACAATATTAATTTGCTTGTCTTCCTATAAGGAAGATAAATTTGTTTTAGCCACATATATTTTCTTTTTTGAGGCTTTTTAATGTTCCATTTTAGGTGGGGAAGGGAGGGTTCTTGCCTTTTCTCCCCTTTTTCTTTGGCATGATGGGCCGCTTAACAAAAGATCTCTCAAATCCCCTTTGAGTTTTTTTGCTAGCTTTAAACAAATGCCTAAACTAGCTTTAAAACTTATTAGTACATGTCAGTTCTAAGGTATGTTTCTAGTTTCAAAAGTGTGTTAGGTTTCAGACAAATAACTTCCTTCAGACAGTGTGTCAGTGAGAACATGGTCCCTGTTCCTTAGTCTTATTCCATCATGTCTGCATTTGGCAGCTGGATAAGATGTATACCTTCTTGTCCAAGTTGGTTTGGCTTCCCAAGGGAGCCAAAGGCAGCCTGTTACACTGCCTGCTAAGAGGAGGATGGGGTCTCATGGATATACTTCATGTGCTGTTATCCAGGGGCTGTACTGAGAAGTCCTTTGCTTTATAAAGGTGGAGTGGTGTGGGTTTGGCACCTGCTGTAGGTTGACAAGATGGCTGTGGTGAACAGTGTGGTGGACTCCCTGTGCTGACCAGTCTGCACTGGAAAGACAGTCAAGTGTGAGATTTCTGCCTCCCTTTCATATCCCCTCCCTGTTTTTATGACAGGGAAAGGAAGTGAAACTACAAATACAGAGGAAAACAAACCATCTCTGGCCTTCCACTGTGGCAGAAGTGTAGAATAACAGTTCCCTTGTTTTCTAATATCATCTTTCCTAATCTTTTTTCTGGATATCTAGGTTCTAAAGCCCAACAGCTTTTACAAGGTCTCCCAAAGCCACTGATGAAAGTCAGCAGCTACAGGCAGTGATTGAGATGTGCCAGCTGTTGGTCATGGGAAATGAAGAAACATTAGGAGGATTTCCAGTCAAGAGTGTTGTACCAGCTTTGGTAAAGATTATATCTCATCTTTCTATTGGAGGAAATAATATTTCACTCAGTATCTTTACATAAGATATTATTTATTTATATATAAAATATTTATATA
>NW_010174359.1:5258-11790 GCF_000695765.1 Mesitornis unicolor | reverse complement strand
GGTGATGGGGGAGGGCAGGGGACCCGGACCCGGCGGTCACCGCTGGGCGAGCGCAGGGGAGAAGGAGAGGGCCGGGGGGAGCCGGGCGGCCTCCTTGGCGTGCGGACCGGCGCTCACCTGTGGACAGCCCTTCTCGGGGAGCGCCGGCACACGAGCGGTAAATCCCAGGCGTGCTGGAACAAGGGACGTTCCTAGCGGCCGCCCCCGGGAATGGTTTCTGAGGGAGCATCGCGCTGGCTCAGCCCCTCGCCCAGCTCGTTGTTGCCATATGAAGCCCAGGTGCTTGGGTTTTGCAGAGGCAGAGGCAGTGCCCGATGCTGTTTCGTTGGGGCAGCTTAAAGAAAGGTTCCTCCGTACGTGTGAAACTCGGTGCTAAACTGAAGTTGGTGCTTTTGGGGAACCGTTTAGCAAAGGATCAACGCAGATTTGTTTCTGGCTGCCTTTTTTCCAGTGTCAGTATCTTTGTGCTTTGCTTTCAGAGGCAGGTTGGCAAGAATCTTAATTGTATGCAGTTTATTTTAATCTCTGCTGCTTTTAAATGTGTCTCACTGTAACTCTATTTAAAAAAAAAGTTGTCTGAAGCTGGCCTTTCATGAAAGCATTTAAACAAAACATGTGTAAAGCCTCCTCTGTGTGTGGTTTTTATGTGGATGGACATGATGGACATGTTTCCCTATGCGGACAGACTGAGAGAGTTGAGTCTGTTCAGCCTGGAGCAGAGAAGGCTCCAGGGAAACCTTTTTGCGGCCTGAAGGGACCTACAGGAAAGCTGGAGAGGGGCATTTTACCAAGGCATGTAGTGATAGGACAAGGGGGAATGGCTTTAAACTGAAAGAGGGTAGATTTAGGCTAGATATGAGGAATAAATTGTTCACTGTGGGAGTGGTGAGACACTGGAACAGGTTGCCCAGGGAAGTTGTGGATGCCTCCTCCCTGGAACCTGGAAGTGTCCCAGGTTGGACAGGGTTTTGAGCAACCTGGTATGGTGGGTGGTGTCCCTGCTCATGACAGGGGAGTTGGACTGGATGAGCTTTAAGGTCCCCTTCCAACCCAAACCATTCTATGATTCATTCTGTGAGTCTGTGAATTTTATTACTCTCTGAAAAACATTAATAATTATTTTTCTTTTTCTTCCTCAGAAATACCCACCTTACATTTCATCAAGCATCCCTTTCCTTGGGCATGCAATCGCATTTGGAAAAAGCCCCATTGAATTTTTGGAAGATGCTTATGACAAGGTTTGGCTTCCCACACGACTGGCTGAGCATATGCTAAGATATTAAGTTCTTTATCTGGAGCGTGTTTAAAATTAAGTTGACCACCTCTGTAGGCAATTTGATGACTTTTAAGGCCCTCTCCAGTGTTAAAAGGGCTGATGTGTAAAACCTTAGTATGTTTTCTAGTATAAAAGCCCAAAAGAAATGGAACTAAGGCAGTAGATCCTTAATTCCAGTGAAATAAGATTTATTCATCTGTTTCACATTGTCTAAAGCGTTATAGAGTCAAAAGCTTAAATCTTAGAGAAAGCCAATTTTAGTGTATGGAGATGACTTTTAAACTTTAAAATCTTGTTTGCTCTTAATTACTTATCCATAACTCCAAATCTAGAATATTTTGGGACAGTGTTTGTAGATTATTGGAAGCTATATATGCTGTAATCTTCTTGCTAGTTTTTGTAGTGATCTTTTGTTTACATTTTTTTCAACAAATAGTTTTTCAAGATGTGCAAGATCATGTGTGTTCATTGTAACATTAGACATCGCTAGTAAGTATATTGAGAATTTAAATGTAGTGTAAAAATTTTATATCTTTATTAAATCCGTAGATACTTCTCAGGAGAGTAAGTGATTTATGGAAGCCTTTATGTACATAAAGAGATACAGATTTAATGATTTGTATTTCTTCTTATTTAAAATAAATTGGTATTTCTTTTCCTCTCTTAGTATGGACCTGTGTTCAGTTTCACTATGGTTGGCAAGACATTTACATACTTACTGGGCAGTGATGCTGCTGCTCTACTCTTCAATAGTAAAAATGAAGATTTGAATGCAGAGGATGTATACTCTCGGTTAACTACACCAGTGTTTGGCAAGGGAGTTGCTTATGATGTCCCTAATATGGTATGTATTTTAAATATGAGTAGAAAAGTAGCATAATTTAAACTCTGAGTAGGCAGCCTCTTGGCTCTGTGTGAAGCTGGGTGTTCATACACAGTTCTGGCAGTTGGTAAGCTGTCTCGCATGGATAATCAACACTGAACATGTTTAGGTTGCTGTGTTTACCACCTGGCCATTCAGCAGTCTGGATGCTGTTTTTTGAAACCATCTAATCCCACCATAGAGGGAAAAGCAGTGAGTGAGTCTCTTTTTCCTTCCCTTATAGCATGCTACTGCCTGCAGTTTATTTTTCCCTTTCAAGCAACTTTAGGTCTTCCTTCTGAGAGAGCTTTAAGAGTGATAATTTTTCACCTAGACACAGGAGTATTGATTTGTCAGTTTGCACCACAAGTTTTGTCTTGCTCAGACAAAAATCATTGTGTGTGTGTGTTTGCAGAATACAGCCTGCGTGGGTCTGGGAGCACAATGGCTGTGTCATGGGGTGTTGTTTCCGAGCTAAGCATTTGCTGCATTCTTGCTTGTGCATGTTGTCTGTCATGACAGACTCCTAAACTGCAGAAGCCAACTTTTCCTTGGACAGACCTGCTCCCCTGGGACTCTGTGTTCACTGTATGTTGATGTTGACAGCCTGTTGTACAACAGAGTAGTCTGGGGGCAGAAACAGCATTGAGATATACTTTATTTTTGGATTTTCAGTTTTGGTTTAATTTTGCTTGTAGAGATGCTGGTCATTTGCCTGGTAATAGTTTCTGTGGCCATTAAGACTTTTATTCCTTAGCATACCTCTTCATTCTCCTCTCTGAAGGTACTTGCAGTGGTTGTTGCTGTCTTAATTATATGGCTTAAGGGCAGCAGTCACTAGTCTCCTCTCCTCCACACCAGCATTTTGCAGTGATCCACAAAGTATGTGTGTTGCTCTTACCCCATTCTTTTGGAGATCTCATGTACAACTGGCTACCAACAACTTGCCACTTTGTAAATAAGTAAAGGAGAACTTAGTTGTCTCCCACTTTGCCAGGAAGTCTTCAACTGGGGATAGACTGTCACAAAGTTTGGGGGCAGGATTGTTTAGTTTGCATGGTGGGGTTTTTTTTCACTTGATGGATTTGTGTAGCTCCTCTCGTCCCTTTGTGAATGAAACCAGCAAGACTGCAGCCTGGGTAACAAGTAGGAGATAATTTCTCGTGTCCTAGGAGACCTCTTCCACAAGTGGGGCCATTCTAACAAACTTGTTGTGACAGTCGAAGGTCTTCTTCTTTGGACTCCAACTGTTGTGGGATGTCTGCTTGAAGCTGGAAGGTGCTGGTTTGTCCTTAATTTTGTGAAGGTTCCTCCACTTCTTACAGCTCTTTTGACTTCTGCTGTCATGTTCTACAGTTCATGATTGGATTTGAGTGTCTGTCTTCATTCAAGAGCTAATCCTTTAATAGAATCTAATCTCCTTCAGGAGTTTCACAGAACTTTCTATAAGCTCCTTGGAAATGGGCATTCCTTGTAACTACATTCTTCAGGCATATAGGGATCATTAAGGTCTACCTCATTGGTCAAAAAGCCATATACTGCTTTTTTTCAGAAATAAGGTCTTTAGTTTCTAGAGTTAACTTAGTTTTTTTCCCCATAGTGTGTTTGAGTTCTGCTTTAGTCAAGAGGTTGGTCGGTTTGTATTTACTCAGCAAGCATTGGGGTGTCTGTGGGTAAGTCTACTTAGTTCAAACCTTTGATACTGGAAAGACTCTTTCCTTTTTTCTCTGCAGATTCAGATTCCTCAGAAAATTCACGTGGGCTATGTTTTCCACAGCTGGACTGCTTCCTGTATCTTCACGGATAAAGTTTAACAAAGATAACAGAATTATTTTTCGTTTTAGTACTACAAAAGAGAGAATTATAGCTCCCTTGAGATAGTATTTTACTTGGATGTTACTAAACTTCTGCTTGAAAAACAAAGAAGGTGAAAACCAGAGTATTATCTGCTATTTAAATTTGAGTATCTATTGTACCCTGCAGTCCTAATTATAATCTCTTTTTATTTCTGTATGTTCTTATAGTAGAGATGATAATAAGTTGTTAATTACAGTAATATGATGATCCTTGTACTGATTGTTTTTCTTTCTTGGTTCCTCTAGGTATTTTTGGAACAGAAGAAGATGCTTAAAACAGGGCTAAATATCGCACAGTTTAAGCAGCATGTATCTGTGATTGAAGAAGAAACAAAGGAGTATTTCAAAGCATGGGGAGAGAGTGGAGAAAAAAGTAAGCAAGATCAGATGCATTTTTCCTGTGATTTTCTGAGAAGGAATTAAGGCCAGTGCAGTAAGGTTTTGTAAATGATTTACTGCAAAAAATGAAGAAATTAAAAATGACATTGGTAAAACTGTACTGAACATTAGAAGAAACATGCAAAGTACAGATTTTGTTTAATCAAATTTAAGGCTATTTGAGAATAAAGCTGCTCAGGAAATCACTGGAGGGAATGAAGGACTGTCTTTTGCTTTCTTAGTCAGTTCACAGGGAGCGTACCTGTGGCCTGGCTACATCATGCTCGTTTAGCGCAATAGGAGTCAGCTCAACCTAACTGCCTCTTAGTCGCTAGGAAAAGATCCTGCTCTGACTTTTATACTATTATACTATTTTATAAAAATAATCCAGTGAGCAGCAAAACTCAGGCTGCCCAGAGAGGTTGTGGAGTCTCCTTCTCTGGAGACATTCAAAACCCGCCTGGATGCGTTCCTGTGTGACCCAGTCTAGGTGATCCTGCTCTGGCAAGGGGGGTTGGACTGGATGATCTTTTGAGGTCCCTTCCAACTCCTAATATTCTGTGATTCTGTGAAAACTAACTGGTTTTCCATGCATTTGGATTTCAAGGTGAAGTGTTTGTATGACTCCTTTTATCTTTATTAAGGATTAAGTTTGTGCTGCATGGCTCACTTTGGAAGGACTCTTAGCTCTCCTAGAAATATTTCTAGAAAGAAATACCTTAGGAAAAAGTTGTTGAAATCAACAATCTAATTAAGAAGTTCTCTGAAGAGAACCTGAGAGACACACAAAATTCTAAAATTAGATGCTTTGTTCTCTTAGCAAAACAATCTAAAGCTCTATTTACAATTCTAGTTACTTATTTCTCTCTTCTACAAAATAAAAATAGAGAATAACATGTAAAGCACAGCATCTTGCCTGAAATGCATTGTCAGTATCGTTTTTCAAATCTTTCCTCAGACCTGTTCGAAGCCTTCTCAGAACTTATCATTTTGACAGCAAGTCATTGCTTACATGGGAAAGAAATTCTGAACGAGAAGGTGGCTCAGCTGTACGCCGATTTGGATGGGGGTTTCACTCACGCTGCCTGGCTTCTGCCAGGATGGCTACCTCTGCCAAGCTTCAGGTACCTGAAATAGCAGATGAAGCAACTTAAACATTTTATCTAAACCTCTTACTTGTTGTTCGGAGTTTTTATCTTTCTCCCCTTCCCCCCCCAGTTTCTCGTTTGTAAGCTAATGTAGACATCCCAATAAATTCTCATAAGCATTTTATGTGTTACTTTATACAAAATCGCTAATAGAAGTGTTTTGAATCGCAGACGTCGAGATCGAGCACACAGAGAAATAAAGAATATTTTCTACAAGGTTATCCAGAAACGTCGAATGTCTGAGGAAAAGGAGGATGACATGCTCCAAACTCTACTTGAGGCTTCATACAAGTAAGCCGAGGGTTGGAAGGCTTGCCATTTATAGATGTTTTACTTGAGTTTTGAGCTCTTTGGTTAAAACTGTCTACCACAAAATAAGAAATATTCCCTCATGTTTCTCCATTGGTTTTGTTTCCAGCAATTGTTCCTAGCTCTATTTTTAAAAACAGCTTTTAAAATGGTTATTCAGGTTTCTGAGATTTTCATCAGCGGTCAAGAGGTTGCTTCCTTTCTCTTTGTTGTCTGTTGGGTAATGATTTTCTTTCAGGCTTCTAGAGAATGCCTCTGTCTCTGTTCTCCCTTCTCCCCACCCCTAGATCTTTTGCTGCTCCATTTAAGGTATGCAGCAAAAGAAAAGGAGGAGAAAGAAGGACAGTAGAAGAAATTGAAAATGCTACTTTAGCTGGAAACCTGATCAAATGAAGTTCTAACACAACATCCTTTAACCTAGGGATGGCCGTCCACTGACAGATGATGAAATTGCGGGAATGCTCATTGGGTTGCTCCTTGCGGGGCAACACACGTCCTCCACCACCAGTGCCTGGCTCGGCTTCTTCATAGCCAGAGATAAGTCAATACAGGAGCAGTGCTATGCAGAACAAAAATCAGTTTGTGGGGAAGACTTGCCACCGTTAACTTATGACCAGGTTTGTGTGTTACATTAGTCCTGCTGGGTGCTTTTTATACTTTCAGATGCTTATTAAAAACAAAACAAAACAAAACAGACCCCCCC
>NW_010174359.1:0-5227 GCF_000695765.1 Mesitornis unicolor | reverse complement strand
CCCCCCAAACAAACAAAACCCAGAATGTGAAATGTAGTCATATGCTTTTTGTTAGACTCATAACCTGACACAGTTCTCTGTGATAACAGTTTGCCAGTGTATCTCCTCTATCTCCTCCCCTGCAAGTAAGTTTTCAGCTTGCTAATGTTTTTTTATATTAGTGTTGATTAAGGAAATTACAGTTCCTACACTGTCTCTTTAAGAAATTATAGTTCTGTAGAGGAGGAAGATCCTCATATTTCCACTGAGGAAAGGAATGCAGTGTGACCTTGTTCTTTAATTGGGCATCAGAAAACACTCTTTGAGACAGATCAGTAAGAAACTGATCGTATTTGGTTGCCCTGATCAGAGACTTTTCCCTTCTTAATTGAATCAGAGGGGAAAAAAATAAATAATCAGGGTAACTAATGAAGTACATGGACATATGAGCTGCCTACTCTTTGACTTTTTTTTAAGATGCCATAAAATACTGTTTTGTTTGTGTTGAATAAACTTGACTGTATTCTGATATGTCATTTTCTCTGTCTTTTCAGCTCAAGGATCTCAGTTTGCTGGATCGCTGTCTAAAAGAAACTTTAAGGCTTAGACCTCCTGTAATGACCATGATGAGAATGGCCAAAACTCCCCAGGTGAGTACCCTTGTTGGAGGTAACTCCACTTCAGTAGAGCAGGGCTGAAAAGGCCACATGGGGGGTGTCCTGGATGGCAGAAGGAAGACATGAGTGGGCAGTGTTTGCTGGCAGGGATGAAAGCTGATGGCAGCCTGGGTTGTATCAGTGGGAGTGTAGCTCGTGTGCATTGAGGAAAGTTATTAACACCGTGAACTTGGTAGCTTCATCTGGAATTATCTGTGTTTAGTTTTGGGCCCTTCTGACTCCCAGCTATCAGATGTTGATGAAGTGAAGCATGCAGAGGGCCACCAAGATGGTCAGGGGTCAGAGCACTTATTTGCGCAGTCTTATTTGGCAAAACTGACCCTTTCTTTTAGCTATCAATGCACCTCACTTGGGTTCTTCTTTCGGTGCTACCAGTTAAAGATATTTTTTGTTTGCCAGGTATTTTTAATAGCTATCTTGGAAAAATTTGGCTTGCGCTTAATACAGTACAAGCTAGAAAGTAAAGTAAGTCAAATAATTCTTTAAAAGATGTCCCTCCCATGACAAATGTTTTCAACAAGTTTTAAGTGAATTAATTTTTAAAAAAATCTTCCTGTAGAATTGCTAGCCTCATTAAAGCAATATGAAAGTTTCCTGCAACTACTTGAACATTGTGCCCTATACAATAAAACAATAAAGTGTTAGCTACATTAATTTTAAATGAGCTTAGCCAAAATCTCATTTGAAATTCAAGCCTCACGATGCAGTGCTTCAGGGTAACACTTTAAAAAAGAAAAATGGAGGACTTTTGTGATGTGTGGGATCTTGTCTCTTCTCTTGTAGACTGTTGCTGGATATAATATTCCCCCCGGCCATCAGGTCTGCGTGTCTCCTACTGTGAACCACAGACTCAGGGACTCCTGGAAAGATGCTCTAGACTTCAAGCCTGAGCGGTATCTCCAGGATAACCCAGCAGCTGGGGAGAAGTTTGCATACGTTCCCTTTGGTGCTGGTGAGTAAGAGAAGGCAGCACCTTCACGAGTGGTTGTGTACCGAAGGGGGTCCCACTGGTTGTCTCGTACAGCACCTCCCCACGCTGTAGTGTCTGAGGATATATTTTTCTTTCTATTGCTGCCTGAAAGTTTTCTTACTGTGAAAGTGCTGTTAAAAGAATGAAGTCAATAGTTTTGCATTAATAATAGCTGTATCTATCACTCAGAGTAGCAAAGAAAACCTTCAGGTTAGCATGTGTGATATTTGACTCAAGTCTTTTCAAGCTGAGGTAAACCCAGGATCCCAGGAAGTCATTTTAAGGCAGAGGGAAAATCTGCATAGAGTCACAACTGCCCAAACAGTTCACAAGTATCACCACAACACGGTGAGAGGTGGTATCTTTTCACAGTGTTGGAAATACTTCTTTGGTGATACAGAAATGAACGCTTTCTGGTGAGGACAGAACAGCACAATCTCGCTCAAATTACTTGGTTTGTTTTGTGCTGTGACGCCTTCTAAACACAAGACTGATGAAGTTACAAAGTGGTGTATATGCAGCATCAGAGCCTTGCCTTGTTCAGAAAGGGAAGAAGCAATTACTTACTGTCCACAGAACATTTTTTAAGTTAGCTTGTTGTCAAAAAGGATTTAATAACCAAGTATTCTAACAGCTCTTTATGCCTTTCCTTCTAGGCCGCCATCGCTGCATTGGAGAAAACTTTGCTTATGTTCAGATTAAGACTATTTGGTCTACTTTGCTTCGTTTGTATGAATTTGATCTTGTCAATGGCTATTTTCCAACTATAAATTATACAACGATGATACACACACCCAATAACCCCATGATCAGATATAAGAGGAGGTCACTGTAAATTCTGGACCCAAAACCGTACTTATTTAAGTTGTGTAAACTAACAGACTTTTGCATAAAATTGTGAAAAATGAGTGGCAAATGGAAACTATTGCATTTGCTGTTAGGAAAGCAACAATAATCTACCAAATGCAAACTCTTTGCATCTGTTCTGTTTGTTTGTCACCACCATTTAATGGTGCTGTGTATAATTGCTTGTTCTACAGCTTTCTCATTGCATTTCTAAAGAAAAAGTGTCTTTTTGATTGGTGTAACACTTTTAAGGTGCATGCCAGCTCTTTAAGAAGAAATAAGTAATTTCTATGAATGGAACTCTCTTATTTTTTCAAAAGCATTGTAGATTGCTTTTCCCCAGATAACAAGGGGTGAGGCTGGGTACCCTACCTCTGCATCCAGTTACAGTAGAAAAGCCATCAGGGAACAGGCACCAGGAGGGAAGGTCTGTGGAGGTGCCCTGCCTGTGCTATTGGTGATTCTGTTCCAAGCAAATGAGGTATGGTCTGGCTGATCCTTGGAAGTGCCCATGCTTTGTTAAAAAAATGGTGCTGTACAGATGAGTAGGCAGACTCCAAAATGTTCACAGAAAAGTCTTTAATGAGAAGAAACTATTTAAATGTGTAACTTGAAGCAGCTGTAAAATGCTTAGGATCAGAAAACAACAAATAATTTTCTAAAAATTTCTGAAAGTAGTGATCTACTACTTGTGTGAAAAGTGTGAAAGTAACAACATGAATTTTGTAAATAACGTTTGTGTATAAAGTGGTCTCAAATTACATGAAATACCTGAATGTTGTCCCCCTTTGTACTGACTCATGCAGGATTGTGAAATGGTGTTTGGTTCAGGAGTGATGATGGTAAATGGTAATGAGCTCTGGCTCACAGAAACTTTTTGAATTAAATTTATAAACAAACCTCTTGTGGAATTTTTCTGTTCTCAACTCTGGCAATTCTGAAAAGTTTTTCTAAGTAAATTTGTAATAAACTTACTTGCTTGTAAACACAAAGTTGGTCATGCAAAGAGCTTTCCCCCCCTTCATCAGTGTTCACTGTAGCAAGGGCTTTGCCCTGTCTTCTAAACTCACGTACAACCACTATAAAACTTTGTGTTTTCATCAGTCACAGCAGCCGAGCGAGTGCAAGATCTTCCCTTCCAGCCCTGTCAGACGTGACCAGCCAAGCCTGTACCTGTTGTCTCTTCTCCATAGCGGCAGGGTTTTAGACTCAAGAGTAAAGCTGCAGCCACCACGAGCAGGAGCAGCAAGAGTAAGAGAGTGGTTCTTGGAACACAGTTAAAAGCATGAAGTAATCTTTATTTCAGTACTTTGACAAAATACCCATAAAATTCAAAACTTCTACCATTACAAAAATAGGTCTCTACAAGTGATATTCTGTCTGCACTGCCAGTAGCAAATATTACGAGTCGTGTAACTTCAGTAGCCTTGCCAGAAAAAGTGCAAGTAAACTTCGCTGAATGTAGCGCAATTTCATTAATACACAAGTTTCATCTTCGCACCCTTTTGATAAATACATACTTCATAAGTTAATCATTTAAATTAGCATTCCACAAATATACATGTAATTTAATGGTGGGGTGGGGTTTTGTTTTCTGTTTGGGGGGGCTTTTTTAATTGCCTTTTTTTTTTTTTTAATGAACAGAAAGTGCCTATATACATAAATCCCAGTCTGTGTGGGTGTGCCAGGATGGAGCTGTGTACAATCGTATAGCTGTGTTCAGATTGGTCCCACAATGTACACGTTATACAAAAGCACAGAAAGAGCACAGATTTAGAGAAGGCAATCCATGAACATCACTGCCAGTGATGGAGATGTTGAAAGGGGATTATTATCTTCTCATAGCAGCGTGCAACTGAGTGTATGAAGTCGAACCTGTAAGAGGGAGAAAGAGATTCATCAAGATACTTGCAATCATCATGGCTAAACTTCGCAAAGATAAGGGAAGGGCACTACCCATGCTTGCTGCAAGCGCGCTGATGGCTAAAATGGCCGATGTGGGATAGGCATAGGCAAGTCCGGTTGCAAAGGGCACAGCGAAAAGTCTCCTTAGACGGTGTTGGGAAAGCGCGGTTCTTTCTGCGTTGTCTTTTCTCCTCGAGACTAATTCTACGTGCGTTCCCAAAGGAGACAGCAGCATCATGAATGGTGTGTCTCCATGTCTCCCGATTGGAGGCCAGGGTGGACCACTGATGGTAGTCAATATGGCCAAAACTGAGGTACTGTTTCAGGGAGTCCTTGTATCTCCTCTCTGGGGCTCCTCTGTTGCGGCAGCCGGTGGTGAGTTCACCATAGAGCACAATCTTAGGGAGGCGGTGATCCTCCATCCTGGAGATGTGCCCTGACCAGCGCAGCTGCATCCTCAGCAGCATGGCCTCAATACTGGTGACCCCTGCCAATACGGGTGACCCCTGCCTGTTCAAGAACAGTGACGTTAGTCACGTAGTCAGTCCAGTGGATGTTTAGGATTGTGCGGAGGCAGGGCTGATGGAAGCGTTCAAGGAGTCACAGGTGGTGGCAGTAGATGACCCATGATTCGGACCCGTATAAAAGAGTAGACAGTACAGTGGCTCTGTAGATGCTAATTTTTGTACTTTTCTTCAGGTGTTTATTGCACCAGACTCTTTTATGGAGTTTTCCGGAAGCTCTGTATGCCTTTGCTAACCTGTTGTCTATCTCTTTGTCAGTCTTGCTATCTGAGGAAATTATACTTCCTAGATAGTGGAACTGCTGGACTGACTTAAGCTCTGATTTG
>NW_010174358.1:20842-31487 GCF_000695765.1 Mesitornis unicolor | reverse complement strand
TATATTATATTATATTATATTATATTATATTTATATTGCCAGTGAGAAGTTCCTTGTTTCAATTATTGGCATATCTCAGTTGTATTTTATTTTCATACAGAAGTGAAATATTTCTGCTTCTTTCTCACCATCTCTTATGATGGGATACTAAGAAGTGCTACAGTACTGACAGTATGTTTATTTGTTAGCTTAAGTATTTTTCTAGAAGCAAGTTTCTGCACTCACTTTTGTTATGAAGGTCTTAGAAACATGGATCTTAAAATCTCTGGAATCCTTAAATGATAAGCTAAGATGCATGATTGCCCAGACCTCCTTGTTTTTAAACTGGACAGTGTTTTTTGTGGATCTGTGTGAAACGCTAAGAGTTAACAGGCAGTACATTCAATTTAGTATCTGGGGAGCTCAGTGCAAGATAGAACAGCTGGGCATTTTAGGATTGAATTCTTAGCGTGCAGGGACCCTATAACTTCCTCAGTACAGCCTGGCTTACTGCTTGTTTTCTGTTTCCCTTGGCTCTTGGTGTTTCCATCAGTGATGGCTCTGATAATGTCTCTGAAATAGAGAGAGACACGTTTCCCAGGTGCTCTCTTTTACACTCCAAGTTCAGGCTCTTCTTGCCCTACATCTACCTTGGTCTTAGCCTCCCTGGTTGATTTTCAGCCTCACAAAGTCCAACATTATGTCTTCACTTCATGGGTATCTTTCCTCCTTCACAACACAAATATGTTTTAGAAAGCTGTGCCATGAAGGATATAAGCTGAGTGTTGCTGGAAAATACAATGATGTTCTGTGTAGTTTCCGTGGAACCAGGTCTCTTTTGATAAAAAGATACAGCATTTATTCTGTAACACTCACTTCTGAAGTAATGCTGAAGCTCCTGTAAAGACAGAGTGTTTGTCTCTGATAATTGTACAGTGTGGGTTGTTCTTTTTGATGTGAGCTTTTGCATGGTCATGAAGAACTTGGTTCTCTGGAGTATCTTAATTTTGTGGTAAAAGAAAAAGGTGGCAGTGGCTTGAACTTAGGCTCTTATACTCCGTTTTTCATCCTATTTGAACTAAGAGGGTGTTCCAAATTTCTTACAGAGCTTTACATTGTCAGAAAGAGCCAGAGCAATACCAGCATATACAGAATAAAGAAGCTTTTAAGAAATACAGAAAAAACCAAAACCCCTCGAAACGCCAAAACCCATTTCCACCCCCCTCAGCTCTTGTCTGTGTTATATCTGCATCATCAGAAATAAATCCCCCAGCTGATATGCAGAAATTCATTGCCTCTACTTCATCTCCACCAGCACATCTGTAAGAACATATGCTTGGCTGCTTAGCAAGCAGTATGCACAGTTCAAAAAAACCCTAACTTGCAAGTAGCTGTGTCTCTATTCTTTAAATCGGTCATGTGAGATGCACCACCTGCTAAACCTTCAACACAAATTCCCACTTGCTGTGAGGAAAGGTTTGTCAGTGAATCCCAAAGCCAGTAAGACATTAAAATCTTGTTAAAATACAGTGGTATCCCGGAGCTTAGCTCCTTCATTTTGCTTTGCAGATTTCAACCTGTGTTCTGACCAAGCATTTTGCAGTTTGGTTCTTCCACTGGGCCAACTGGAATTAACATAAAATGTTTTGGTGCTCAGACCAGTCTAACAGTCTGAAAGGAGTTTGAAGGGCGAATTGTCCCATGTCAGCTCAACAAGAGCAGAGTGTAGTGGAAGAGAGTCATGAATTCTGTCGTAATTTTGGGGTATTTTCCATGTGAAGGAATACTAACTGGAGTCCTGATCGGGAACTATACATTACACAGTCTTATCATACATCTGAATGGAGAAGAGTATGCCTGCTTCATTGCACACAGGGATGGCACTCATTTCTGTGTGAGGCTGGGCTTGGAAGATATGTGCAAAACACAGATGTGTACATTTCTGAGTTGCAACCAATTTGTATGGAATATTAGTGGTACAAGATCAGCTCCTCTGCCTTACAGGCTGGTACAGCTATGAGGCTTTGGCTGATGCAGGCATGTGTGGGAGAAGAGGGTGGCGTTGTTCAGTGCATACAGAAATGAGGATGGGACAGTGGTAGATGGAAGAGAATTCCAGACCATATAGCAGTGAGAACTATTTGAAAGAAAAACAAGATACAAAAACTAAGGAAATAGAAGTGAAAACAGAGTGCAGTGGAAAGAAAATTAAGGACCATTCAGTCCAGATTTTCAGCAATTAATGTCTGTGTATCAGCTCTTAAATCTTTTAGTAAGTATATGACTTTTTTTCTGAGGTGATGAGTAGCCAGGAGTTCCTATTTGAATACCATCTGGAGGTGCATTCAGTGTATTCATCTGAAACATCAGAAGGCTAAAATTTTACTACTTAGTATTTTCCCAAGAAACTAAAAATGTAAAAAACAAATGTGAAGCATGCAACCAGGAGCATGTTTCTGAAGAAAACTCAGCGGGTTCAGTTGTAATGTCAGTCTGCCTTTCACCATCTTTCAGTTCCCAAGCTGTGAGCGAGGGTTTCAGAAACTCTGGCTAAGAGAAATGCGCAAGGGAGTAAGGACCTCTTTCATTTTGAAATTGGTACCAAATTTTTTTTCTTGGAATGTGAATATTCTTCTGAGGTTGGCCATGACATTCTCAGCTCAGAAAAATCAAATTAATCCTACTTTTTGATGTTCCTCATGGGAGAAAATTCTCTTTTAAACAGACGGTATGAATTTAATCCCTTCACATTCCATTCTCAAGAATGCTGGAACTACTGTTTGCAAGAAATCCAAGATGCTTTTAAAAAGACATACAAATAGTGCATTCAGAGTTCGGCCTGGATACACTCAGGTAAGAGAAAGGTGCTGGGTTAGACAGGAAGAGACTACAAAGAAAAAACACCTTGCCTGACTTCTGAATGCAAACTGTCTGTGCATTCACATTTAATTGACAGATGATAAAAGCCAGAAGAGCTGTCAAGTCTGATATTTCAGAAAACAGTTGCCCTGAGAAATTCAGTCACCCGCTCTTTCCGCTTTTCCAAGTGTGTGGTGTGGTGCTGCATGAGCAGGGGCAGGCTGTTCCCTTCCTTTTCCCCTGCAGAGCGGATCCCTGCAGGAACTGGCTTCTCCATATTTTAATGTGGTTTTTTTTCCTTGTTGCTGGCAAGAGTTCTTAAAATACCTCGCCTCACTTGTATCCAAGTAGTGCTGGCTGGGTTCACAGAATGGCACCCAGCATGGGACTGAGTGGTCCCAGGCTGTCCTGATCAGCAAGAGCAGCAGCAATCTGTATTTACTCATCACTGAGACCCCTGAAGGAGGTGGGAGCGAGTGCTTGAGAACCCCTAAGTCAGTGCAGGGAGCAGGAGAGAAACCTGACCTGTTCAAAGTGGAACTTCATCATGGTATTGAGCTATTTCACTGTTTCCACTCCAAATAGATATTAGGGGTAGATTTCTTCAATAAGTGAGAATTCATTTATGATGCTGCCAAGAAAACAAAATAAATTCGAATCATTGAATCATAGATTGTCTTCAGTTGGATAGGACCCATAAGTATCATAGAGTCCAACTAGGGATTGGTTAGGACTGCAGGAACAAAAATATGTGACATTACATTGTAGTTCTGAGAATCAGAATCGATCCAATTAGTTTTGGCCATTACCAGAGGCAGGAAGACACAGGACATACACAGCAGTTGTGTCAACAGCAGCTTTTCATCTTGAATATGCCAGAGTCAGCTTCTTTGTTCAGGCAGGCTGGGTTCTGCCCGTTCCAGGTCCTGTGACACCTGCACAGTGATGAGAGGAAAAGATGGGAAAAAACAGTGGAGTTCCTATTCCAGCCCTTTAAGTTGGTTAGTCACCAGCAGGCAGCAACCCACAGGATTAGGCATTTCTCCTACTTGGACTACAACTATACAACAGTACAGGTAAAACACATTATGATTTGCACACCCACAGGAAAGGAATAAGGATACACTTATATCTTTAATGAATTTCATCCTTAGCACCACTTTCAAGTTGAGGTACTTAATGCCAGTATCCATGGTATGAATAGAAGCCTGATTTTTGTAGTTTATGATCATGGTTCATTATAATTGTAACAATAATATTAATAGAGAAAAAAAAGTGGACTGGAGATTATAAACAGTGTCTTTCAGAGGTGTCCTGTGGACCTACTGAAGATTCAGAAAGGCCCTTTCAATTCTGTTTATCTGATGCTGCTTACCTGAGATGGCTTTTTCCTGAGTCATGATCATTTCATCTTTCCTATCCCCCTCATCTTGTTAATTTTGTATTTTATGTATAGCCCCATTAAAATTTAACATTTGCAGTGAAACATGAATCCAAGACATGCTATTGTATCCCCAAAAATCTTTTAGCAAGGCTTCAGTTCTTGAATGATAACAAAATTAATGCACAAGCAGAAGATCTGGATTTGTGGTGAGAAAGAAAGGACTAACCAAAAAATGTAACCAATCATTATTTTTTCCTTTTCTGCAAAATTAAACATAGACTGTGTGTTAGGTGAATGGGTGTTTACCTAAATTAGTTGTTTAGAGTACTGCTCTGGAATCCATACTGTGAATGAACTGTCTAGACTTATGGGATTAATCCAGTTTATCTGGAGAATGCCCTCCAATTTGCTATAACATGATGACTGAGTAAATTTAAATATGCAGGCTATTACAAGAATGCAGATTGATTGGACAGACACCACATAGGAGGACCATTACTTGGCTATGGTTGTAATAATTTTTGTTGTCTCTTTAGTAAGAAAATCAGGTCACCTCTTGTTTTATACCTGGATCTGATATCTATTTTGTGTGACTGCATCTTTTAATTCTTTTTCTACAGTGCCTTACAGGATCCTAGTGCATTAGACAAAAAATCTATAGTACAATATGCTAGTGTAATTTTTTTTCAGTTTATATCAGCCACAAAAAGAGTGCATCTGTGTTGTATGCTTTTTCTCTGTACTAAGGACTATTGTATGTAAAAGCTGTGACAATATATTCAGGCTTTCTGTTTTTGTACCTTTATTTTTGGATCTTTTCAGGGTGACACCTCTAGATGATATGTAAAATAAGGCAGTTTCAGTAGACTGTAGACAGTGTCATGTCTTATCTTTGTGCTTGAGAGAGATCTGTCCTCATTCTAGTCAAGACGGCTATGTAAAAGGTAGAGATGGGAGCAAATTTTCAGTGCCTGGCTATGTGCTTTCTGTGGGGCAGGGGTGATGTGGAGTGCTGCTATTTGGGATGCTAATGCTTCCTACTCCCCGTACCCTTATCCTCTGCTTCTTGAAAGGTAAAAATGACAGAGCATATAATAGAAGTAAGACCCGTGTTTTGTACCAATTCTTATGCTAGTGGCTGAAAATATTTTTAAAAAATACAGTGCAATTTAGCTCATGCTGATATTTCTCTGCTGTTGGCACTTAAAATAGGTTTATCTCTACCTTTGACTATGTCCTAGAAAAAATGTACTTAGGAAAAAAGTACCATACTTTTAAACTGTGGTATAGGGTGAAATGTTGCTTCAGGTTGTTGCATTACTTCTTTGGATACCTTTTTGGGTATCTCTGTTCAGCTAAGCAGAGAGAGGACAGGGAGTCCTCCACAGCATGAGGGGTGCCTGCCTGTTGGGTCTGAGACAGTGGGGATCAGGTGTTGTTCCAGTAGTTGATCTCCCTCTCACACTCCCTGGTAGTCCTCAACCTGCACACCTCCATCACCAAGCGGAGGAGTTCCTCCACTCGGGCACCCCTCCCACAGGTGAACTCACCACTGGTGTCCGATACCAGTGTGAGAGAGGAGCACGCCCTGCAGCCCGACATCTGGGTGGTAGCATGCGCCCAGTGGACCTCCATCTGGGAGGCTGCAGCAGTCGTAGGTGGTGCAAAGCTTAGAGAGGCCTTGGTTTTCTGCCAGGTGGACACCATGGTTCCCCAGTACTTCTGACACAGCTTCAGCGCCTGGCCTGCACCAACTGCCGTGCCACGCCCTGTTTGTCCCCCTCGCCTCCCCTTTCGCCGTCGCTCCTGGTTCCAGCACTCCCTGAGGCTCCCTTTTACAGGAGTGGGGATGCCACCGTCAGGGCTAGCTCTGCCCCCACCTCCTCAGCAGCCCGCCCAGGCTCTGCCTTCTCTCAGTGGTGGCTTGGCTTTTCCCTGGCTCAGGAAAGCTCTGGAGAAACCTATTTTCCCTGCGATTTCCCTCTCTGGTGCAGACATGCCTGCTCCGGAGCTGTTCACTTCGCCAAATGGAGGTGGAGGTGAAGCAGTACTACACATGTGAAAACCTGGAACTGTGACAAGCCAAGTTCTGATTTTGACCTTCCTAATATCAGCCCATTCTTGATAAAGGATAATACGGGAGTATGTTCCCTCTTAATCTAATCCTCATCAGACCTATCCAAGGCAGTGGGTTCTGTCATGTCATCTGCTAGCCAGTGCGGCAACACTTGGGTGTATCAAATGTCATTGCCATAAATGTGACACATTGTGTTCCTGAAAATAAAGACGGAGTCGTCCCCACTTGTTCAAAGCACACTTATCTTTCTGTGTTTATCCTCTCCGTCATGGTAGAATAACTGCTGCAGACTTCCAGTGCGTATATCAAGTTACAGATTAGTGCAGGCCACGGGCTCTTGGCATGGCATCGTGCTGTTTTGTTTACCAATGACATTTATCCTCTCATTTCCTTTTGGAAGCATGACAACTTCTCGCTGTCTGATGGGGACTGTACTTACAGGACCTTCTTTACATGCCACGTCTGACAGTGAACACTCCAGTGCATGGTATCTGTCTCCTTGCTATGGAGATGCTATTACTGCTTTCAGCAGTCAGTCTGGTGGGAGCTTGGCTGGGCAGGAAAGCAAAAGGGTTTCTAAGTGCATTTATCTTCTCTTGCAGGAGGAGACCGAGAGCGGATGACAGCTAATCATGAGACGTACCTTCTTATGGCGAGCACGCAGAATGACATGGAGGATTGGGTGAAATCCATCCGCAGGGTTATATGGGCACCATTTGGAGGAGGTGAGTCACTGAGGGAACAGAACATGCAAGGCTCTGAGATACAGAACGACACATAAGGGTTCTTCTGTCGTCTGTGACACAGCAAGAGTTTTGGAGTGAAGAGGAGAAGACAAGAATGGTCTAAATCTTTTTTAAAAAAGTGAAGTGAGCCCTTTGTTTTCACTTGCAATGCAGGTATCAGTGATGTTCCCATGCAGAGGGCTCAATTAAAAGGGCTGTAACTGTCTGGAACCACTTCCTTTGGTGAGGTTAGCACATGATAGCACATTACTAAGGCAAAGGAAGTTTTCACAGAAAGTTGGTCTTCTGTGAAATCAGCTTTGCTGCCGGGAGAAGCAGGGTAATTCCTGTGGTCACCAGCTACAAGACTGTCCATGTGTTTCATAAATGCAAGTTACAAGAAGCTGTCAGCGATTCTCCTGCGAGTGACAGCTACGAGCAATAATCATGGAATGTTTTCGTTGGAGGGCACCTTAAAGATCATCTAGTACCAAGCCCCTGCCATGGGGGGGCTCAGAGCTCCCACCAGACCAAGCTGCTCAAAGCCCTGTCCAACCTGGCCTTGAACACTTCCAGGGAGGGGGCATCCACAACTTCCCTGGGCAACCTGTGCCAGGGACATTGTGGACGCCCCCTATAATAGTGTTATCTAAAGCTGTGCATTCCAATATAGGCCTCGGAATATTAGCACCAGTATTTTAGGTTAGATTCTTTTTTGTTTTGGTTTGTATACCAAATAATTTCAGTAGCGTAGGATCAAAATTTACTGTTGGATGTATAGTTGTGTTTTTAAAAAGCTTTCTCATGTTGAATGGGCTGCAATTATAATTGTCATCATTATTATTCTGGTGATAATATCTGTGTTATTATAATACAAATATAATTCAAATACTTGCACAAAACATCAGTATGCTAATCAGACTGTTCCTTGTAGCTCTCGGATCTCCAAGTTTGGGGACAGAAATATTTTTCCATTGTGAAAGAGCACCCATAATGCACCAGGTGCTTTTTGGTCTTGTTTGCAGGTTGTGTTAGACTGGAAAAGTAAGTGAGGCAGGGTTGTCTGTGCTTTTTTATGACTGAGAAGAGCAGTTACTGCTGAAAACCATGATTGATGGCTGGAAATGTCTTTTTCTCAACTGACAGGTAGACCACAGGAGAGAGAATGGGAGAGCCTTAAGGAAACTACCATTTTGTACAAAACTTTTCTTGTAAGCCCCCCATCTTCCTTTGTGCTTTATTCGGTTCACATAGTTCTTAGGAGAAGACTTTGGCCTCACTGTTGGGCTGCCCTGAGGGACTTGGTCAACTGGGGCTTACCTGGCACCTCTTCAAACAACTGTCTTCTCTTTGTGCCCTGGAAAGATGTTGCTAAGCAGTCATCTCACTGGGATCTGACCCTATATGTTAATAAGCTGTCACAGTCCTGGATCTGGGCACGTAGGTCTTAGAGGTGGATGCTTAAAAGACGAAACAAAGAAACAAGCCCCAAAACCCACAAAGTGAAAGGTTTGTCCTAAAAGATGTAATCTTCTACAGGCATACTGAGTTGGTCTGGGAGAGGGGAGGTGGGAGGAGTACAGTCTTCTGCATTTAAGCTAGGTGAGAAATCTGCTTGTTTATATAGCACAAATATTACCCATCTCCAACTTTCTTTTTGTAAAGCAGGCCTGGTGTTGAGCTCCTCAGTGTTGTTCCTCCAGTCCAGTAGCAGCATTGAGCTACTGTGACAATAATAAATTTGGGGACCCAATGGAACTGGATTTTTCAAAGAGGATCATTCTGATTTTTTGCACTTCACTTCTATGACCACAGTATCTTTCTGTGGGAAATAAAGAAAGGAAACCCTGTAGTTCTTCTGCAAGTGGAGAAGTGTCTCAGTTTTACGGGCAAGAAGCTGAGATTAGGTGAAACTCCATTTCTAGCCATGCACAGAGCTACAAATAGAAACCAAATCTCCCGAGTCCTGACCCTATGCTTTCTTCACCAGCCCCTCATTAACTTTTATAGGGCAAGAGCTATTTCTGGTTTACAGCTGGGAATCCTTCCAGCCACCATGGAAATTCTCAGGACACCATCATCGGTGTAGGAGTGTTTAACGCCAGTTACTGAGGAAAGCACCTTGCTGAGGACTTCGCATGCTGATTCGCATAAAAGAAGAGAGGAGTGCAGTCCTTTGAATTACTGTATAATTCATTTGTAGCTACAACATTTTTAAACATTGTTTTTCTATTGGATTTCTTGAGTAAATACACTGACTTCAGGGTTATTTATATTGGCAAGCAAACAGTTAACTCCTTGGAAAACAGGAGAATAGATGGAACGATTTTGGGTTTAGTGTTCATAGAGAAGGTTTGACAGTGATAACAAGGCAAAGGCAGTATCATGAGATGTGTCACCATTAAGAACTGTGTCTCTAGCATGTCCCCCAATCTATCAACTTCTCGTTACTTAAGTTGATATTCTGAGCTATCGTGACAAGTCTTAATAAGCCTTGCTAACTGCTCTGTCATTACCTATGGCTGGACACACTCATATTCTTATTATCCCTTGCTACTTGCATGTTGGTACAGCTGCTGCAACAGTCTGACCTTTCTAAAGAAGGGCACTTCTGGCTTAAGTTGTCTAAAAGTCTGCCTTCGTGAGCCGTAGCCACTGAAGTTAAAAATCATTTTTTATCTATTACATTAGCTTTAAAGATATCGAAAATTTGCAGTCAGATGATGATGACTGGCCACTAACAAGTAATTACTTGTAGACCTGGTTTTCCTATAGGAGTAAACCTAGTATCCCTATATAGGAGTAGATCTGGTATCCCCACACAAAATTATTTCAGGCAGCTAATTAATGAAAACACCAGTTTTGTATCAGCTTCCTAAATTTCAGCACTAAACCACATGCTAAATCACAGTAGTCTGGTGTCATACAGGTCAAGTGCTACTGTAAGGAACATATTTGAGTTTTCTGGTTCTATCAAACATTGTAAGCAACCTCTGTGTGTGTTCACATGCGTGCATGCAACGGATGTGTCTGAACCTTGGTGAGCCACTAATATTTAAAGTTTGTCTGGCAGTGGGAAAGGACTCCTGGTACTAGAGCAAGGAGCTCTGTCAATGATTAACCACATCATTAAATTGTTATTTGTTAACCTGTGCTAGAAAGAGCAGGCCGGAGGGGGCAGGTGGGAGTCTGCTAAGGTGACCCAGAAACAGCTTGTTTTTTGCACCAGAAGATTAAGGTGACTGTGGAAAAAATTCTGAAAGGGAAAAGAAATGTAAATGAGCCAGGACATGTAATGCCTGTTTGCACATGGAATTCCTTTCCTGATTAGATTAAAAAGGCAATTTCTTACAGGAGGGAAAGGCCTGAGCTTTAATTGCAGAGCTTGCAACTAAGGGGGAGGGAGGAGGCAAGAGGCAAGAAGGAGCATGAGCATTTTAGCAGGGTGAGTAGCATAAGGTCTGGCACCTCCTGCGGGAGCCAGGCACAGCCCGCCTGCCTTTCAAGTGCTCGCCGCACATGACAGCCGCCTGAAGTCACCTCAAAGTCACCCGGAGGAGCGGACAAATCTGCGGTGCAGCGGCTCCCTCCGCTACGTCGCTTCCCTGCACCTGCTGCATG
>NW_010174358.1:0-20824 GCF_000695765.1 Mesitornis unicolor | reverse complement strand
CTGCCATTGCCAGGCGTGGGACCGGAGCCGAGCATCCCCGCGTGGAGGCACTTATTCCTCAGCAGCTCTCCAGGATCCTGCCAGCAAGGATGCGCTGCTGCTGCTGCGTCTGACGCGCCTCTCCCACGAGAGCTTCTGGTAGTTTGAAGGCAATAAAACAAGCCAGAAGCCCACGAGAACATCTGACAGGAGCTGGGTGTATAAAAGGCCTTTTGAAAGGAATCCGTTATGGACAGAGAGCTTTTCAGCCGAAGGGGCTGTTGTTTTTGCTCCTCGGTTGCAGAGATAAAGGGAGCCAGCAAGAAGTATCGTATCCCAGAGGATTCTTCCGTGGCCTTTTCAGAATTGTTCTCCTCCTTCCCCTCGCGCACTGCAAAGCGGTGACCTTTTCCTGTGGAATTGGAGTCTCTGCCACTCCACCCCCTGTTCCAGCTGGAAGAGGTCTTTCTCCCCCTCCGTCTGTGCGGGCACTTCTGTTTGAATGGAAGATACATCTTTCTGCTGAAACTCTTTTGTTGTGACATTGCATAATAGACAGTTGTCTCGCCGCAGGAAATAAAAGAAACTAAAGGAAATAGAGAGACGGAAGGAAACTGTTCCCCAAAGCAAGACTGATGCAGGGAAGAGAACATTAAAATCGCTTCAAGCCCTACCCAAGATCTAGAAGACCACAAATCTCCTAGCTCCAGAGAAAAATACGCTATTCTAAAAAACTCCTCAGCAGTCAGTAACGATGAGCAGTTGTGGTGTTTCATCTGGATGCAGCTGGTAAAGGAAAGCTTTGGAGGGACGCGGGGGCTCTGGCTTGTATGATGCCTGAAGACAGAAATGCTGGAGTCCGCAGCCCAGGTGCTTTAGCAGCAGCTCCTTTCATTCCTAAAACAACTTATAGGAGAATTAAGCGGTGCTTTAGTTTCCGTAAAGGTAGGTCAGCTCTGTCGCTGTGTTCTGCTTTGCTAGTGAAGCCATGGTTGCTGAGCAGTCAAGGGGACTGTGTGTTGCAGGGGCAGATGAAAGTATTGAAACAAAAGGCGTTAAACAATGCAGATGCCAACGTCCCACAAATGATTTATTTACTTCTTTGTTCATTTGTTTGTAGTTGGCCAGCTGATACTGTCTTCTCTACATAATAGCCCATGAATGGGCTGGCTGAATGGGGTGGCTTGAGACAAGAATACTGCAGAGCCTCTGAGCAAAAATCAGTGAGAGGAGAGGAGGAATCGGACCCGTGATGCTCTGATTTGGCTGGCAAAACATTAGGGAAAACAGTTTGGGTTTGCGTTTTGTCTGTGTGGGATGAGGGGGGAGAAGAGAAGGAGCAAAACAACATGATAAATGTGCCTCTGTGCAGAAGACAAAGTCCTTGGATTCAGAGATTTCAGGTGAACTGTAGTGTGTTCCTACAGTGTACTGTCCTGTTGCAAATGCTGCATTGCCACCTAGTCCTGCTGCCCTGCAGCCTGCGTTTGCCTTTCCACCTCCTGCAGAGAGATGTTTAAAGCCAAGCCCATTTTCTTCTGCGTTGCACATACTCCTGTTGAAGCAGAGCATGGCAGCACTGAGGGGAGGAGGGCAGAGGACACTGGCTTTCAAAATATGTCAACTGCAAGGGAAACACATGTCTGAGAAAGAGATACGGTAAATGATGATAAAGTGCCATGGTGCTTGGGATGGAGGGGGTGAAACTGCCTCTATGACAAGGATGAAAACTTTGTGTGGAGGAAGAGGAAAGTACTGGTGCTGCCTTAAAAAAAGTGCTGCACGAGGAAATCTAAGTGAAAGGGCTTAAACTGTCATGTTCTGAACTGTGAGATATTATTTTATGCGCAGCTTATGTACAGTCATCTTCATCCCCTGCTCCTCCCTAGACTGTTCCTCCGTGCTGCCATTTGTCCTTTTGCAAGGCTGTGCAGCCCTTTGCGCGTAAGACTTAGCAGTGAGGTTGTGACATCATTGCTTCTGAAGGCTGTGTGCGAAGGCAGTCGGGGCGATGCCCTGAAACAAAGGATCACAACCAGTGAGGCACACTCTGCAGAACTACAGTGAAGATCAGCTGTCATCTGCAGATAAGAGAGCATTTGCCCCTTGCATCACTCCTCACTCAGGCTGGTGTTTCCCTTGGTTGATGGAGTTCAGTCCTTCTGGAGACTGGCCAGGAAGACATGGATGTGTCTGTATGAAGTGTGCAAGTGCATTTCAAGGTGTCGATGTGAATTAAGAGATGTCTGCGCCCCATTTATACGCTTAACTATTTGAGTAATGTTTGGAAGTTGAGTAAAGGATTAACTGGTGATTTTGCAGACAGCTGTCTTTGTGCCTGGGGTGTAGCCTTAGCTTATCCAAGAAGATCTTCAGTTGTTGATTCTTTCCCTGTATGCTCTGACACAGAAACTCTTCATGTCCAAAACCCCAAGTGAAGCTGCAGTGCTTGGGGCAGAGGACTGAATGATGAAGACCATGCTGCTAATTTAATGCACATATAATTTGTTTCAGTTGCTTTCTTCTATATGTTTTCTGTTAAGCTTTGTCACAAGGCCCCTAGATCAGAGCTGCACAATGCTGGGTGTGCATGTTTAACTAGGTCCATCTCCCACTGAAGTCAACAGAAAGAGAACATGAACTGGCCTTTCAGTCAAGCCTTTACAATGGTTGCACAGGCAAATTAGTCTTATCAATTCGCCTACACAATTCTTATAACTTCATTTGTACAACTAAGTATAAAAAAAAGGCAAACCTAGCCTTCTGCAAACTTAGCCCATACTTGCATAAAGCAGATCAATTAGTTCTAAGCTGTGCAGTGCCATGCAGAAAATAAAATCAGTGAGAAAAGCCATTGGCTAGTCATATGGAGAACTACGTGGAGTTGTATTTTGAGGCAGAGATACAGCATCATCCTCACCAGCGATATAAGGTGTAGAATCCTTCCTGGAAATCCAGATCAAAGCTGCATTGTGATAGGCACCAAAAAATGAAATGTCAGACCCTCTTGGACGTCATCTTGTAGGAGAAGTCAGTGCTCAGACGGCAGCACTTGAACAGAGACAGAGCCAAGAGTCTTTAAAACCCAATTTAGAGAAGATGCCCTCTGTTTAAGTGCCACCACAGGGACCTCCTGAGAGTATGTGCAGATTAAATGGAGAAGGCAGTAACTGAGGGTAACTTTGCTGACATGCAGGAGTGAGAACATTCAATAGGACAGTGAATTTGAGTGAGCGGTTTTGAGGAGGAAGTGGCATTGGCTACAGCCTGAGAAATGGTGGAGGCCTTAATGTGGTCAACTGTTGTAAGTTCTCAGTGATGTTTTTTAAAATCGCCTGCCTTTCTTTCCAGCCTGTAGCTAGTTCTGCTCTTATTTCAGAGTTGTTTGTTCTAACCTCAGGTCTGCAGCTGTGCTAAACTCTAGGACAGGAATTAATCTTACCTTATGTACTGCTGCGTCACACTGACTGCGGGTTAGGAGAAGGCTTGAAGGAAAGAAAATTAGGCAGGCAGGAACAAAATTCTACCACTGCTGTTTTTGGTGGGTTTTTCCCTCTCCTATACATAACAAAATTCTGTAGAGAAGAAAATACTCCCTGCCTTTCATCCACTGTAAACAGCAGGGAGTGCTGAGGGACACCAGAGCAGAAAGAAGAAGAAATAATAAATAATAATTTAAACCTCCATATGAAGTATTACGTGGCCATGACAGCCACTTCTGTGTTATTCCAGGACCTTTGTTCTCAGCCCCACTGTTGAAGCTGTTCCCCTGATCTGTTATTTTCACTGTCAATGAATTACCAGTTTAGCATTGAGAGCCTCTTAAAATTCTCATCCAGATCCAAAGCTGAGATGAATTCCTTTGACCTTAATTGACCCTTTCTGATCAATATAGCCTATAAACTCTGAACTTGTTTGGAAGGACAGAGATCCTCACCACTGCACGTTGAGAGAACATGTGTACAGGTGCTGACCCTCTGAAATCATTGGCCTTCTGTGCTTTATGCTCTCTGAAAATTATGCTGTCATCTGAATTTCTGAGGGGTGGCTTGGGACTGATAGAAGTCTTCTGTCTCACTGTGTGCTTGTGCTGCTGTAGAGCTAGAGTGGCAGGTGGGCTTTTTCAAGCTATCCCTCATGGAGCAAGGAGACAGAACTGCTGTCCAGACCTTTCTCCTACCTTTTCTTAGTGAATCAGAAGCTTGGAGTCAATAGACTTGAGATGTGACCCCTGCCTGTGTCCAGTAGCTAAGGAAATAATTGACTAACAGCATTCCTAGATTTTAAAAACGTACTCTAACTGTGAATATGTACCTCTGAAAATACCACAGTACTTTCACAGCTCTTGAGTAGACATACATAGAATTACAGCACTGAATGTATAGGATATAGCACTGTGGTGTCTTTCATAAACTTTATGGATATCTCTTAGGCTTGGAAATCCAGTTTCTGAAAATGTTTACAAAACTTCTGCTTTGGGAATGTTCTAGTTAATGAATAACCACTCGGCATGCCCTTTACTATCATGTGATTTTCCTCTTTGATGTTATGCATGATCTTGGCTTAACTGAATATGGCTTTAAAGACCTACAAAGGCCTCTCCAAGAAAGCAGTTTTGCTGATTAAATCTAATGACTGGTCAGAACTGGAACCCTGTTCCCTGCCTTCCTCTGGTTATGGGGAAGCGAAGCTGCTGCCATTCTGAATCTCAAGGTTTCTTGTTGTTTTTATTTGTCTGTTTCCCCTCTGGTACCCTATCCCAAGGCTAAACCAAACTGCAGGTCAGCACTTGTGCGTCTGTGCATTTCTGGGTTTTGAAGACATTGAGATTTAGGAGGAGAACTTGGATAACACGAGTTATGAGGGCTCTCTTTTTTCCTTCTCCACAAAGGTGTTCTTGTTTAGTTACTGTAATGGAAAATTACTTTTAAAAAACAACATGTAAAATTACCTCTGTGGTTTTGGTTATGTTATAGTCTCCATAACTTGGACTATTTTTTCCTTGCTTTTCTGTAAAAGGGATGCCTCTGCAAACCACTACGGTAACTGTATGTTTGCAACCACAGTTTTTTACAGCAGTGTCTCAGTCTTCATAAACTATCAATCTGCAGTATCTCTGCAGTAGTTTTGTGTGTAAGAGGGGATAAAAACATTAGAAAGAGACATTGGAAGAAGGTGTACCTTACAGGGCAATGATGATGGCTTTTATTCCAAAACAATGAAAAACCCAGCAGACGCCAGAAAGATGATGAACAAGGTAAAGTTATGACAACATGATGTGGAAGCAGAATTGTCATGTCTCTGCCACTTTTGCTCCTGGCAACAGAGTACTTTTTCCATAAAGCATCAGCAAACCTGTAACTTCAAGTCAATTTTTATGTAGGCTTGTCTTGATTGCAGTGTTCTGCATTTTTTAGGTGAAGGAAATGCTTCCTTTGGAGAAATTTGGCTTAGGCTTTGAAACCAAACCAAGGCTGTCTGAGATGAATTCCAAAGCCAAACAAATTGGAGAATGCAGAGTGTAGTACATGGTGACTTCAGAAGTACTTAAAGGTGTGTTGTACTCATTTCCCATTGCTTTTCCCTAAGACTTAGGTCTTAACTTTAGGTTACTATATGGTTGTCAGAATTACCATGCTCACTCTGAGCTTCCCTAAGTGGAGTGTGGAGATCCTTATGCCTGTGAGACAGGTATGGTATGATCACCATTCAGAAAGATGGGGAGCCAGTACCTGAGGTTTTGACTGACATGCGAGGATGGTGGGGCATATGCCTACCCCTCTGTCCATGAAGTATGTATGTGGCCAGACTAGATGTAGCTGTGTTCTGAGGACTGTGTAGGATCTGAATCCAATCTGTCTGATCTGAGACAACTGCTGCAGTTATTCTGCCTCTCCATCAGGCTTTCTTTGCTATGTGTATTTTAAGTGTCTCAATAAAAGTCCCTTAATTTACAAAGTACCTCATTGCAGTCAGTAGTAGAAACAATTCAGTGTTTACACTCAAGGAATCTGAAAAGGGAAATTTTAGGCTCTGATCTGGATGGCTTTTTTTTCCTTGATGCTGGTTACCTCTGCATCATACCAGGTTTTACTTTAACTCTTGTGTAGTTTTTTTAATGTTTTCTTTATTTGGTACATGTGATTTGCTGCTACACTACAAAACCAAATTTGTCATGTCCGTTTAATATATGCCACCTTTTGTATGTGAATCACTCATTACTTTCTATTTGTCTTCAAAAATATTGTTTGACACTAGTTACAGACATCTTAATGCTTTGTAGTTGCCACCTGTTTTCAATACATTTTGTGTTGTGGTGCATCAGCAATTTATAATATAGGAACGATTTTTGCTTATGCTGCACAGAAACTCCTTATTTTATTAGATACCTAGTAGATGTGCTTTGAAAGCTAATTCTAAATCAGAAAAAAAAAGCATCTCAAAAATGTGTTACTAGAAAGTGATGTGTTTTGACTACAGTGTCATTACTAATAGGAGTTTCAAAGCAGTCTGGTAGGTTTGAGAACTTAGCTCTTTCCTCTGCAAATGTCAGCTGATCTGCAATATGCACATTACTGATTAAAGAATGTTAGGATGGAAAGAAGAAAGCGTAGCCAATAGGACAAGGCTTATTTATACTAATTGTATTGCCAGCGGGCATGAGTTGTAATTGTACATCATATAATTGGAATATATGTATCTTAGACTGATTAATTTTGTTTGAAAAGAGTCAAAACCTCTTGTGTTTAAAACCAGGAGATCTTTCGGGAAGGGAAGCTCAGACTGTGTATGTTTGTAGCCCAAACTGGAGTAGGACAGCCAAGTCCTACACCTAGGAAGGAATAACCCCAGGGAAACGGCTCTGTGGAAAGGGACCTGAGTGCCCTGGGCTGGACATGAGCCAGCAGTGGGCCTGGCAGCAGGCAAGGTTTGACAGTGGCCTGGACAGCATCAGCACAGGCAGAGCCAGAAGAGGGAGAGAAGTGATTAACCCCTATGCTCAGCGTTTCTTAGACCATATTCCAAATATTGAGTCCATGCAAAGGGCCACCAAGATGCTTGGAAGCTGGAGCATATGCCCTGTGAGGAGAGGCAGAGGAAGTGGGGCTCATTCAGCCAGGAGAAAAGACAATTTCAAGAGCACTGAACAGTGGCCTTCTTTTATATTAAGGACTTTGAAATCCCCAAACTCCCATAATCACACAGATTCCCTAACTGGCTTTCAGTGGAGCTTCCTCCTTAATTCCAGTACTTTCAGAAAGAGGGTCTAGAAAATGGAGCAACTCAAGGATTTCCTCTGTGTTGACCAGCAGCAACCCTTAACTCACACAAATACAAGAAGCACAGATTCATTTAACACTCCTGCTATCCCATAGGCAGTTTGCAGGAGGATAGGAAGGTATGTAAGAAATAAGAAAACATACTGTACTTGCTCTGCCAGCATGAGAGGCTGAACATTTTAGACACCAAATATTCCACATCAGTCAGTCTTCTTCTAAGCTTGGCTTACTCTGAAATTTAAAAAAATCATTCTTTAATTGCTGATTGTTGGGTTTGGGGTTTTGTACAACATGAAAAAAGTAAGCTAATAAAGAGTGACTGTGTTATGCTCAGTCCGCTTACCTACTGCTGGTTTTGGCATCCACAAGTGTTGGTACCATGGAAATCACTAAATGTGCTGCTCCGCATCTCAGAATGCTCTCTGGATATCTTAGCTGGGCATCAGTTAACTCTCTCCAGTCATTTCCTGTGCTACAGTAAAAATAATTGCACTTAAATACAAACCCCAGACCTTCAGTATGGGTGACTGTCAGCTTACTTTCCACGTGCTGGGACATCCTGGAGCACATGTAAGGGAACTTTCCCCCTCTGTGACTGAGGTGTGAGTTGTTTTTCTTTTGTTGGAGGAAAAATGTACACATTGAAGGTTATTCCGAAGGATGCTTCAGTCTGAATCCTACCTTAGCTTGTGCTTGCTTGTTCATGTATTTGTAATTTAAGGGTGAATGACATTTTGGAGCCAAAAGCAAAAGCTGACTAGCTCAACTTTGGGCTTTCTTTAGAAAAAAAAAAAAACAACAAATCAAATCAACTCTGTTCTCCTTGTTGAGTATTTTTAAACCAGTAGGAACTCCGTTCTCAATGAAGAGCACGATTCGACTTAATGTTTGTCTGGGGTTTTTCCCCCTGACTTTATAGTGTACAGAACTGCAAGAGGAGCCTTCCAAAGTATAGGTAGTTATTTGGTCTTTAGTTTCTTATCGTCACTGCCTTAGAACTATTCATTGTCTTGCTGTATATAGAAATTGAATTGCCAGCAAATGGTGGTGTCGAGAGAAAGCTTCCATCAAAGATGATGTGCCTGAACATTATTGTGATTGTCTGTGATGTTTGTTTGAAAAGGAGAGGCAAAATAAGTTACGACAAGTAGCTGTCTTACCAGTGCCAGTGATGATATCCTCAGGTCAGGGTTGGAGTTAGTTCTGTCAGCAAAACTCCATGTTCCTTTGAGGTTAAGTGCAACTGCTGGTTTTCTGCAATTTGTCTGATATATTTCACCTTACATGTTGGGATCCTTTTTCATACACATACATCCTTTTTCATTTATTGTTACAAAGCAGACAGTGATAATGCAATTGATGATATATTGTAGGAATGGTCATGTGGGAAAACTTAATAATTTTAGTAGGAATAAAATCCTGAGTTATGATTTTAAATCTTTTGTCCTCCATGTGTAAAGGTAATGTTTACATGCCATTGAAACTAATGCAGGAACTACTTATTTTTTTATAGATAATTAGGCATGAACCAAAGTAGATGGAGATGCACCTCACTTTTGAATCAGAAGTTTTGTGATGGAAAATCCTATTTGTTTTATTTTTATGTTTTCTGTGGTCTTGGTCTGAAAAATAATTTGTAGTATTTTATTTTACATAATGTTTTTGAGTGGTGCTGTAAAATATATCAGCATCATGTTTCCATAAGAGTATCAAAAGGTGAAATTGAGTGTTTTATTCTTACGGAAGGAGTAGATTAGTTGTCCATGCATTTAGATGACCTGTAAATTGCATGGGCTGTAATAGAAGACATGGGCTCCTCAGGTGTTTGTATGAATCTCAGTCAAGTCACATCTCTCTTTCTCATGCAGGTATTTTTGGCCAGAAGCTGGAAGATACTGTCAGGTACGAAAAGCGATATGGGAACCGCCTGGCTCCTATGTTGGTGGAACAGTGCGTGGATTTTATCCGACAGCGGGGGCTAAAGGAAGAAGGTCTTTTTCGGCTGCCTGGGCAGGCTAATCTTGTCAAGGAGCTACAGGATGCGTTTGACTGCGGAGAGAAGCCTTCTTTTGACAGGTAAAACCCTCCATCTGTCCCTTACCTCCTCAACAGAACATGAAGTAATCTGCTGTGTGGCTGACCCACAGCACTGTAAAACATGTGGCAGCAACAGATAGAATGATACTTTTTTTGGTAGATTTTTCTGTATGTTTCCTATTATAACTCTAAAATTTCTTCCTTTTTCCCTCCCTGACTTTGATGTCTGATTTCAAAGCCTTTCTGGATAATTTCCATTTGTGAAAAGCCGGTTAGGAAGAGTATTGCTAATGGTTTGGCCTAATCAAAAATATCTGGAGTGCCTTGATCTTGGTATCATTTGAAATACAGTAGTGATCCTGGCGTTTAGTCAGTTCCACAAAGGAGAAATTTCTTTCATCACCGATTTTAATATGTTCTGTTACCTATAAAACTGACTGGAAGGGAAGTCTACTTCTATGTATTCCTTTGTAATTTTGGGCCTTTGTTCTTAAAATAAAAGTCAGTGTGGCCATAATAACAAACCAATGTGGTTTTGAGGGTCTAGGTCCAATTTGTATTCCAGTGTTTCTGCAGTTTTGCAAAATGAAGACATCTTCTCATCTTCTGAAAGACGGGAGTTTTCTGGGCCAAGGAAAGAGCCCGGTCCTGTTCACGCAGACACTTCAGTCTTTTTTTAAGATTAATTATTTTGTGCAAGTTCAGCTCTCCTGTAAGCACTGATAGAAGTAGTCCACATATTCAGAGCTTGCAATCAGAGAAACAAAACCAGTGGATTATGAATGCTACAAAGCCTTTTTAACTCTGATCAGAGTTAATACGATGGTAATAAAATTACAGTTTAAGAGACTGCTAAACAGTGGTTGCCTTCAGTGTGCGCTCAAAGTGACATCTGTAAAGACCTCCAAAATGGAATTGGAATACTTCACTCCCATTGAGGCCCTAACGTGAATTAGGAGCAAGTTACATTTATTTTTGGGACACCTTTGATAGCAATGCAAGTAACAAGAAGGAAAGCATAGTGTGATCTTTTAGTATAAAAACATGCCATGATATGAACTTGATTGCTGGAAATTTGATATGTGTGAAAAGGCAGAGAATGCAGACATCTGTAACGCTGTCTTACCTTCAACAGTTTCCTCAGTCCTGACCCTCGCTTTAAGACAAGTCAAGAATCTGTAATGCTCTGGAAAAGTGAATTCTCTTCCTGTGAGGTTTATTTGTTTCTTGTCGGAAGGTGAGAGTTAGGATGATTGACCAGAAAGTAGTTTTTAAGGAGCCTGAGGACTGTGGGAAGTGCCAGTGTTAGCTGGTAAATGTTTGTGGCATACTTACTGACTGTTCAAATGCTGCGTAACTTAGTTAAAACCAAATAGAAAATGATGGTAAAGAAGCATCTGTTGTGTATGCGTTCCTTGGACATTAAGCTAAATATTATGGGCCATGTCTCTGGCACAACCTCTACCAAAGATATGCATAGGTGAAGGACAGAAACCAAAGGTTATTTTTCCTTGCCTGTAAGCCAAATGATTGTGGAGGAAATGCTTAACAAGCCACCCCCAGACTCCAGGAGGATGAAGGACACTGAGAGAGGTACAGAGAGAGGTGCACAAGTTCTGTCTATTCAAAACAGACGAGACCAGGGTTGAGCTGCATAACTTTTTTTTTTTTTTGCAAGGTTATCTAGCGGCATCTGTAGCACACATTAATGAGCCCAAGGAACAGGCATGCTGCTGAGCTATAGCATATGAAATAGAGAGGAGATTTTACATGCTACTGCTGTGAAGAAGCAGAATCTCTACTATAGCAATTAGAAACATCAGCAGGAGTTGCCTATAAATCTCTGGTGCTGCAGTTCTGCTTCTGAATCTGAGAGTTTATACAACATTGACCTTGTATGCACATGTCTTGTTGTGAAAGGTACTTTTTCTGTTTACTTTTTCATAGTTTTCATAGTTTGGATGTGTGTGATTTAGCAGTTGCAATGGTCCAGAAGTTAGGCAGCTCTAAATTCTGTTCTGAGCTCTGCCATTGTTTCCATGGGGCATCTACTTTTTTCATCCAACCTTTTGTTTCATCTGTAAACGTGTTAGGTGAAGTTCATTTCACAATGTCTATAGAGTGTCTGTCTGTGTGATTGCCTTGTTTTTGTGTAACTTTTTATTGTGCTGATCCTCGTCATAATCTCCAAGTTTGATCATAAGTTGAGCTCTTAGAAAATGGCCACAATATGAAAAGCTGTGTAGAGGAAAGAAAAGATATATGTACGTTAGGGGTCCATGCTTATTTTCTCTCATGAACCTCCAGATCCACTGTGTTTAATCTGTAATTATGTGTTGTTACTATTAGTCAGAAGTCTGGTAGTGCAAAATCTGCCTAGTTTCTGGTTATTAATTTAAATTTTGTCCCTTCTCATACATCAATAATCAGATTTTTGCAGTTAGGGCTGAGCTGGCAGTTTCGTTGATGGTGCACGAAACACAATGGAGTCCAGGTCATGCTTCTGTAGTGGGGTTGGGTCACCGGCTCTAACTGGGAGAAAGATGAGCAGCTGTCATTGATGCTGGAACAAATACAAAGAGCTGATGTTTGAGGAGTCTTCCATTTTTCATACTGACAGTTTTTCTACGTGTAAGTGCACATAAGTCAAAGACTTCAGAACAAGTGAAGATGCTTTGAAACGTGTGTGTAGGCTTGTGTATACATTTGTGTGATAAATTAATTGATTATTAAATAATCCTTCTTTTCCTTATGCTTTCTGAGCTAATTCAGTAAAATACGTAACTCATAGAATTAAAAGCTAAAACAAAGGTAAGATCATACAGCCATGATTAGTTCTCCTTTAAAATGTCATCCCTGTTCCAAAATGGTTGCACCACTCTTAAAACACCTCACAGCTGTTGGGAGATGGAGTTCAGAGGCACAGATCTCCTTTTTTCCCAGTGGCCTTGAGTTCAGCTGCAGTCCATGGTTCTGTGAGATCCCTTCCTTTTTCCCCTCTTGCGTTCCTATCCACACCCCTTTGGCAAGGACAAGCCCAGAATGAATGCAAGCAGAAAGGATATGGCACATTTGAAAGAATAAATAAAATAGCTTTGCTGAAAAGAAAATGCAGCCACCTTTTGAAACATAAAACATGTTTAACAAATGGTAGCTTTCACGTGAATTAGCAGCTGGATGTTCCAATACTGAAGTCAGTGATAAAAATGTAGAGCGAATCCAGGGCAAGGCAGAGTGGCAAAAACCTTTTCATATTAGTTTGATCTTGATCTTCCAGTTGGATAAGGTGTTGCTGAGGAATCGTGAGCTACTTGTATGAGACTGGAACCAGTGTTTGAAACTCGGACTCAGAGAATGAGAAAATCCAGTATCTGATCTGAAACACCCAACATCCCGACCCTCCATAGCATAAAAGCTGGAATAGCCACATTTCTTGAAGCCTTGGAAAGGGGAGGTACAGCTGCTACAGCTGAAAGCTGCTGAGGTCTTTTGTGTGAAGAAGAAAAAAACACTGGAAATTGTATGTCAGTTTAAAAACAAAAATCAGTAAATACCTCACTCCCTCTGTACACATCCACACGTATTATGAAACGTGCTTTAAGGAACTAATTGCAATTAGGCAATCTCTCATGCTTGCTTCTATTTGAAATATCCTTGGTATTTCCAGTACATCTCCACCTCTGTGTAAAATTGTCCCCTCTGGGGAATCCATTTTGCTTGCCTTTAGCATAGTTCCTTCTCTCTGCTTGTGTGTCTTATATTTAAAATTTAAGTCCCTCAGCTGCTTTACAAATCGTATATTTGTAATGATACAAAGTGGATTATGAGCATTTGTTCTGTAACATTAGCATAGCAAATATGGCACTGCAGAAGGAAAAGAAGGATTTGGTTTACAGTTTTCACCTAGAAGGGGTACAAAATTGGATTTCTCTTTTTATATTGCCTCTTTCCACCTACTGTTCATCACAATTATTACCAGACGACATGAGAGTTAAGATTGCTCAGGGAGAAAAAATATTTGAAATGTCACTGAAACAGATATAAATACTCAGGTGATTGATCTACATATGTGGTTTGGATTTTCATGACTACTGTAATTGATGTTATATTGTTTAGTAGTTCAGCGGAGTTCAAAATTACTTTGTTCACCTGCCTACGTTTGTATGCACAAGAGAGGAGGAAAACACTTAAATGCGCATTTAGCAAAGCAAAATCCCTATTACATTCTCTCATGGGTATGAATTCCTCCAAAGAAGAATGCAGTACATTTTAGGTCAAAATATTACTTACTGCTCTAGTCACCATTGCAATCAGCTGAGAAAAGGGTCTGTAAGTGGCAGTATGTGATAGCTGGCAAACGTTAACTGTTATTTACTGGAACCAAATAACCCAGACTGTCAAAGCAAAATAAGACAATTACGAGAATGGTACTAATGTAATATCCTCAGGGTGAGTAGAACCACAGGCACAATTCATTTTCCAAAGGCAAAAGAATGTTTTAAAGTTTTGGTGAATGCAGGAAATCGGAGCTGGCTTGTTGAGGCTGCAGTATGCACTGGCACTGTACAGGCTACAAATAGTAATGTGACTTGGAAATCACTGGTTATGAAAATTGTTCTTTTTATCTTCCAAATCTAAGTCTGTGCATAAGAATTTATTTGTTTAGAAGCAGATAGTTCCCCAGAAGGAAGGGGCTTTTTTCCCCTCCTAGTTGGAAAGTGCCGTAATCCCCAAAGCAAGCATGTTAATGTGAAATGAAGCCTTTACTAGAAAGCTGGTTCCTTCCAAACACAAATGGCCTTAGGCCTGTGAAAATTCCTGTCCGTTTCTGCTTGTTCCAGGCTTCCTGCCCTGATCCTCGCATTCTGCTCATCAGTGATGCCTCTCCAGCCACTTCCATGGCCTTCTCAATTCCAGCCCTCTTTCTAACCAGCCAGCAGAAATAATGTCTGCATATGGCACAACTTAATGACCAAGTCTAGCAATTAAATACACATTAGGAGACACATTTCTAGCATGATGCAAGGAGTCATTAAATCAGTTTAATCGGTGCATTGCTGTAGGAAAGTGTGGTTTTGGTTATTGGCAGTGAATGAACATTTGCAGTTGCTTTACAGAAATTTCAGTTTCAAAAATGGATTTGGTGTGTCAGTTAAAAAAAAAATCAGCCATGTATTTCACTTGCCAATGACAAATCACTTCTTAGATGACCACCTTTAAGAAAGAATGACATTTTGTTGGTCTGTGGAAGATCTGAGTGTGTTTTTAAAGCCTCTCTGCTTAGAGCTTGCAAGATTTGTGGTTTTCTCTTCTAATAAACAAGAACATGTAGTTTATTTGTGGTGTTCTCCCATGTTTTGTATGTATTTGCAATCCCTATAAAACCTTTGCAGAAACTTCTAGCAGCCTTTCTGAATGACCTGTCAAATGATGAAATAGTTTAGTAGCATATTCATTGCAGCTGAGTGATTTATTTCCTGATAGGAACCTGTCGTTTTCTTAGGCCTCTGCCCACTTCACCTGCAAGCACTTCTGTCTCTATTTAAGGATCTATAGTGTGTAAGTAATTTTTAACATCCTTCCATAGAGCTTGTTTTTTCATTGGTCTGTTCTAAATTGCTGTCTTCATTGCTGCTTTTAAAGCATCACTCTCTGACCTGAATGATTGGCTGCTGTTACAATTACTGAAGTGGATGTCTAACTTGGAAACAGAGTCTGCCAGTCTTCATCATTCCTTGTGGTGCTCACTCCCCTGAATGGGTTCCTGGAAGGTAGTGTGAATTCTAAAAATGATGAGCACAAGGTCAACAGAGCAGAATGGTTTGTTTCTCTGTCTAAACAGAAAAATTGGAATTGGAATCAGTGCTATCAGGGTTAAAGCAGAGCCAGGTTCTTGTGGCAGCATGGAGAGGAGAACAGACAGGCTTAAAATGGTAAAGGGTTTCATATGTTTCACAAGTCATAGGCAAAATTTCAGCTGGTACTCAAACTATACATGGTACTGCTTGTACTAGATATAAGTTATGTAGGAAAATGATACGGAGAGTAATGCTTTGAAGATACCTACACGGGGGAACGACAGTCACATGGGGCATTCAACCTGCTACGTTATGCATTTGACCTGACCGTTGAGTTTCAAAGCCTGACTCCCAAAATCAGGCGAACCACTCCTGATTCACTGTAATGTTATTGAACACAGACTTTGCCCTCCCAGCCTTCTCAGCAGTAACAGTGCTCTGATTTTCTCTGTACATAGTCATGCACATCTGGAATATTCCCTTGATGTTGCTCACTCAGTGTTTCATCACTGGTATATCATCAGCTCCAGCATCTCACTTAAGCTGTCTGCAGACTGGCAGCAAAGGTGCACACTGGACAGCCAGTTATAGGAACTCATTCTCACATGTCAGGAAAACAACTGCACTGATCTGAGGCAGCTGCTCTGCACGACCTGAATGCAGCTAAGCAGGGCACAGTCAGCAAATACTGTGGTGGGTACAGGATGTGTTGGTGAGGGAGACTCTGTTTCCAGGATTGTGATCTGTGACACATTTGACGTGATGGAGCTGTAATTCTGGTAATTCTAGGAGGTACTGATATTCAAACTGAACTGTACGGTTCCTTTTGTTTTCTTACCAGAACTCCTAAATTGAATTATAGCCTCACAGCTTGTTGTTCCTTACTGTTTGTTCTTTATGCAAACTGTTTATGTGTCATAATGGTCTAGAGCTATTTTTGGCACAGCATTAATCTTTTTGTAATGTGACCTTGCCCTGTTACATTTCCTGTCTGAGAGTTTATGAGGAGATTGTTGGCTTTGCGCTCTGAAGCGCTGACTCCAGCTCTCTGAACTTGCTGTTCGCCTCTCTGAGTGCGAGGGTTACGCGTGAATTTCTGGCAACATGCTGGACTTGAGTAATTTTTGTTTATGGTAGAGAGGGTGAAAATCGATGGTGTAATCGGTCTGACAGCCACTTCCACAGTGTCTGTGATATCACAAAGGAAATTGCTGTCGAAACAGCAATGCCATGGGGGATATTAATGACAAAGTTCACATGAATGGGGCTTTGAACATGTACAGTCTGATGACTAAGGAAAGGCTGTGGTGGATTTGCATTTGTAACGCCTTTGCATGGACAGTGCTGGAGTGGGGGGTGTTCCTTTGGAAGCATAGCAACAGTAAAGCAGTATTAATGTTTTAGTGAGGTAAGTAGTCTTTCTCAGACTTTCCAGCACAACATGCCAAAATAGATCTGTTTCTCAGCTTGCTGATGCTTTTTGTGTCACATTCAGTTTTCTCCTTCCTGCTTTGTCAACTTCAAGCTTGTCATTATCAGTTGGCGAAAATCTGCCTCCATTAATGGGGGTTGTTCCAATTTGGATGACTGAGGATTTTGTGCCAAAATGGATGTGATGTATTTTAATACTTGTTAATGATACTTCTAATCATGTTAATTATGAATGTGTAATCATGAAACACTTTGATATTACACTATAGCAAAAGAAATATTAAGATAGGTGTAATCATTAAGTTTCGGTAGCTGTAATGATCCCTAGAAAGGTTTGAAAGAAGAAATACTGCTTTTTCTTAAACTGAGCAGGTGTAGCTGGAAAAAATCCAGGAGGAAAAGGTCCTCAGCAGGCCTTGATAAGATCCAAGTATTGCTAATTACACAAATGCTCTCAAGGCAGATACATAAATGCTGTTGCTTGACTAGGAATGCGGATGCAACACTGCAGACCATGAAGAGAAATCAGTGTTCCCGGTCCCTCGGAGAGCTTGCAGTTCAGCACTCCTTTGACACTGACTGCTGTCCTCTGTGGCTGAAATGGGCTTAATGGTATTTGTGGGTTGAAACACCTAAAATACAGATGGATCAAAACTGAAGTCTGCCATTTTTAAGTTTTCCTTTGTATTTTAAAACAAAAGGTGGAAAAAATACTACTAGGCTGTGAGGACTAACTAGGTCTCAGATTATATGAAACACTCTCTACTTAGATTATTATAAAAATATTGACATTTTTATACAAACATTTGCACTGAAAGAAGTAAGTTTCTAGCTTTTGTCTAATGGTTGCTAATAGAATAAAATCTAATTCTTCTAAAGAGCTTTTCATGCAGTGTGTGTGTGTATGTATGTTTGTTTATGCTGCCAAGTCTGCATGGTAATTTCTGTATGGATAGATTAAGTCCTAACCAGTGATCCAGTACAGTTTAGGAAAAAAAAAGTAACAAATTTTCCAGTCTTACTTTACAATCGCACCATCTTGTGGCAGTGTGCGATATTACCTTAGCATTCAGTCAGCAGACGCAAATAAAAAGTATTTGTATTTATATATAAATGTTTAAATTTGTGAATGTGTCTCCGTCTACTAACTGGGACCTGGGTTTCAAACCCCAGCTCCGAAAGCACCTTTCTGTAGACTGGTGTACAGCGTCTACTTCAGGAGGTTAGTTTGAGAACATGAGAGTTTTTTGTGTTTCCTTGCTCCTCATCTTTCTTCCTTGCCATTTCTTTCTTAGTTCCTCTTGGGTAGAGCCACAGCTTTTAGCACTCAACTAACCCTTCGCAGTGCTACTCTTCTCAGTACTTCAGATTGAAAGGAGAAAGTTTCTAAATTTGCATCTGTTTTTTTCCTTCTTCAGCCTTTTTACCCTCCATCTGCTGTGCCCTCAAGGATGAAGTGTTCCACCTCGCACCAAGGGATTGGTGTGGAATTATTCTTATGTACTACACAAAGCATGATTCTGGCGGTAGAAAGAAGGGAAGGTGGTGTTGCTTAATCTCCTCACTGGGAGACCTGTGTGATAGCTTTTCTTCAGTAATTTCTGTCACTCACTCTGTTTGAATCTTGTATTTTAGAAAGGCCTCTCTTGTTTTATGCAAATAGTCTCTGGAAAGATATGGTTCAGTTCTTCAGCAGGGCCTGGGAGTTTCTTTGTTTAAAAATAAAAACGATAATAATAAAAATCTTTAGAAAGACCATCAACGCAGAGCAATCTGAGTTAAATTCTCTGCAGATTGATGGCCTGTGTTCCCTTTCATGCTGCAGCAGGGCACTGTCCTAAGGCTGCCAGTTCACTGCTGCTCTCCCTGGCTGCTGCTCTCTTTCAGAGCCTGACTAGCAAATGTCTTTCCCTCTGCATTTGCTTTTTGCTTTCCTGATGCACCAAAAAATTAGGAAACTGAAGATACCTCTCTAAAATCTGCTTCTTGGCTGAATAGTGGCACCAATGGCAAGAAGACATGGAAGCAACTACTTGAGAGATTATCGGATTGTACAGTCTGTAAAGAGTTTTGTTAGTCAGGATGTCCAGAAGAGCTTCAGTTTGCTTAGTTCTCATCTGGATAGGTAGAAGGTAAAAGTTAGAGGCCATGTCTGAGCTAGCATTTGAAATCTCATAAAATATTACAACTGTATCTAGTTTCATGTATAGTACTGTTGCTTACATATGTTATATATGCCTCTGAGGGACGGGGGTGGGGTAAACACAGGATTTCCATTCTGAGTCCAAGCCAGTCTTCAAGTAGAGGGTTGCAGTCAAGGGATTAGAATTTGAAACTTCCTCAAAATTTGGATTTGTGTCAGTACGTTGTTTACAGAGTTTCTCTAGAAAGTCATTTCACACATTTTGGAATTTTGGCTGGGAATTATTCATGATTGAAATAGGAGTGTTTTCTGGGAATTTATTTTGAAGAGGGTCGCTGTGGTTTATGTTTAAATCTATACAGTGCTCAATCATTTCTCCTTTTCTGTTTTGACTTAAATTGCTCATACCATACCACATTAACCTAAGGTTGTTCCCATCATTCATGTTAAGATTTAACTTAGTAAAAGCCATTATTGTTTTAACAGGTCATTCCGAAATAATGATTAACATGTCTGTGTGTCAAATACCAGTGGCTCCATTTGAGAGACTGAGTTTAAAAACTATTTCAAGTGTGAGGACTTCAAAGGCAAAGAAAACACACAGTAACGCACATTGTAGAAATATCTGCACATTTCCTGTTATGAATGAAATCAGCATCATTTAGTACCTGTTTTTCAGAAGTCAGAGGGAAGGATATCAGCTGGCAGTACAACCCTGTCTGAGCCAGGGAAGGCATGTAGATCATTCCAGTAAGGAACGATCTGAAGAAAGACCTGAGTAGCTAAACCCAGAGGTGGAGTCAGAAGTAACGCAAGAGAGATTTCTCCATGATAACTTGTAGTTTTTAATCTATTTCTATTCCTTCCTTTTCACAGAAGTACTCTTAAGTTACCACAGTGTAAGTTTACACACCACAGAAACAGCATACTCTGAACTTGTGATTTTGTTCTTTCTTCCCATCTTCTTTTAGTACGCCTGATAAACAGCCTAGGCTGCTACTAGCCATATCCAAAAAACCCTTCAGTTTCTGCAAATGTAATTATAAGAAAGCATATGTCATACCAGGACTGTCAGCCTTATCATGCGACCTATTGTGCTAGCACTTAGCCATTTTCTAAGTTTGGTGACTTGCAGAGCCTTAGCTTACTTGGTACAGGATAGAGCTAAAACTCATTTCTCATGGATTTATGGTTCTGTTTGTAAAGTATATCCAGGTTTTAGGTGTAATGGTACAGCTAAAAGGCACAATAGTCATATTGTGGGAGCCCATAGGAAAAAAGATGCATGCCAGGGAAAGAACTATAATTCAGATAGGGAAGTTTCAACTAAACATGTGTGGCATATATGTTCTCCTTTAAGACTTGATTACTTAGTACTGATACCAGAGGAGACAGTGATACAGTGGAATTGTGAGATGCCGGGCATGTTTTTGGAGCTGGGACCATCTCTGGTAGGACAATAATCCCACTATGTAAATATAATACAATTCTTTCTTTCAAAAAAAGCATGGCCAGCAGGGCAAGGGAGGTGATTCTGCCCCTCTACTCTCCTCTCGTGAGATCCCACTTGGAGTACTGTTTGCAGGTCTGGAGACCTCAACACAAAAAGGACATCTTGCTGCTGGAGTGGATTGAGAGGAAGGCCACGAAGATGATCAGAGAGCTGGAGCACCTCTCCAATGGGGACTGGCTGAGAGAGTTGTTCAGCCTGGAGAACAGAAGGCTCCCGGGGGACCTTATTGTGGCCTTCCAGTTCCTGAAGGGGTCCTACAGGAAAGCTAGGGAGGGACTCTTTACAAGGCCAGGTAGTGATAGGACCAAGGGGAATGGTTTTGAACTGGAAGAGGGTAGATTTAGACTAGGTATTAGGAAGAAATTTGTTACTGTGAGGGTGGTGAGACACTGGCACAGGTTGCCCAGGGAAGTTGTGGATGCCCTCTCCTTGGAAGTGTTCAAGGCCAGGTTGGACAGAGCTTTGGGCAACCTGGTCTGGTGGGAGGTGTCCCTGCCCATGGCAGGGGAGTTGGACTGGATGATCTTTAAGGTCCCTCCCAACCTAAACCATTCCATGATTCTATGATAATCCCTGCATTCTGGCTTAGGTGAAAATGAAAAGCATCAGTTAAGAGTCGTGGTCAGTGGGGCAGAGTCTAGTT
>NW_010174357.1:0-1209 GCF_000695765.1 Mesitornis unicolor | reverse complement strand
CAAAGGTAGCCTTAAAGATTTCATGTTTCTGAACAAAGGTAGCCTTAAAGATTTCATGTTTCTGAAGAAAGATCAAATGGAAGCTTTAGTAAATGAGACTATGGAGCTAAAAGAGGAAGTGAAAATTATGGAGAGGTTTCGTCTAGAGGCCTGGAAGAAAGTAGAAGCTGCTGGAAGCAAGAGGAAAATAGAAAATTCTGGGATGACTCTAAAAAGAGCAGAATCTGTAAGTTACTAATCCTGGTGTTTTAAATTAATCTGTGTGAATACTCCTGAGTTTTGGATCATAAACTTGGAATCCAATAGCTACAGCCTAAAAATTTACTTTTAATTTGCTAATCTTGGGATGGTGGTAGTGGTGACAGACACAAAATTTTGTTAATGTCACATTCTTTCCAAACGTGAATGTTCACAATGTGCAGAATCCATTCAGTTGAGGAAGTCATCTTAGAACTTCAAAATGAAGCAATTGCAAAAGAAAAATCATAGATGGGATCTAACCTGTGTCCCTCTGCACCTCAAGGATCAGCCAGGCAAACCAGGCAGTTCATCACTGTCCAAAGCAGTTATATGCAGTTTTGAAACTGTACCTATGGTTGCTGGCACCAAATTAACATCCTGCAGTTGTTGGTAGGGAGGCAGCACGCAGAGGAAGGGTTCCAAAGCACAACTTGGGTTACATCACCAAGCACCTCTGCCAACTGAACTTAAAAAAATTTGAAAAAGTTTGAAAAAGCTTCCAGTAAACTTCATGGTATAGAAATTCTGTTGTTGCTGTATAAAGTTACGAAAAAATGTTGTGTAAACCACAACTTACTTTCTTTTAGAGTCTACCAAAAAGAGGCCCAAAAAGTCAAACTGCATCTCTGCTTCTTCCAGTACAGAAGGTCAGCAAGATAAATGGCAAAAGTTATTCACAGGCAAAAGGTATGAATGTTTGTCTGTTCAGAGAATTCTGTTAACCTTGTTACTTGACCTCATATGTAACACTTAAACCGTACTTTAATTTTACTCTACAAATAAAGATAATTATGTCTGTCTAAGTAGGAAAGCTTTCTAGAACACCTGCATCAGCACCTGCGAGTGACAAAAGCAACTCTGAGACAATGATGGCATTAGAAGATTCTTCTAGGACTTTTATGGTACTAAGTCCTGTATCTTTATTTGATTTTTAAGTGGGGAGCAGAAACCCAAAGTAAAATAGTTACT
>NW_010174356.1:8513-16191 GCF_000695765.1 Mesitornis unicolor | reverse complement strand
GGTGGGGCTCGGTTCGTGCAGCGAGGGGGGAGCCAGGGCCTTGGTGTGGGGCGAGGAGGGGCCTTCACGGGCTGCGGGGTCTCTGGCAGAGAGCAGGCCCGGTTGAAGGCCGACGTGGTGGAGGAGGACACCGAGGAGTGGCAGAAAGATCCCGGTTTTGCAGGCCTGGAGCGAGTGGGAGGCGTGGACTTGTCCTACATCAAAGGCGATGACACCAAGGCCTGCGCTTCCCTGGTCGTCCTCAGCTACCCCGCTCTGGAGGTAACGGCTTCGCTCCTCGGGGTTGTGTCCAGGGCTGCCAAAGTGTGAGAGTTTTTATAGAAAACTTACACAAAGGCCGTTATCTCCTGCGCCTCTGCCTTGCAGTTGTCACCTGTGTTCAACAAAGCCCCCAACCCTACGAAAAGTAAACAACAATATGTGTTTAAGGATTTAGATGTAAGCTCAGGGAGCCGGGATGCAAACTGCTCCTGATGGGAAGAGGTTCATGGGATTACTGGGAACTCGCAAGGCGTGAGGGATAACTTGAGTATGTGTGAGAGTTCGTGGGTACATCAGAAAATGCAGCGATGGGATGTGTCTGTGGTCAGACACACAGGACTTCAACTGCTTTAGGTGTGTGTTGAAAATCATCAGTCTCGGCCACTGCCCACAAAGGGACAAAAAGGACCATTACTCAGTGCCCAGCGAGAGACGAAATAGAAGCGTTTGTAGCCCTCGAGCAGCAGATGTCTTGTTTGTGAGTCCTTGCTGGGAATGGACTCATAATCTGGGATGTAACCTGTAAAAGCCTTTTCAGAACCGCCGTGAATCCCACATCCCGCAGTCATTTTGCTCGAATGAATAAAGATTTTTGGTCTCTTTCCCAGCTTTCAAAACGATACGAGATTTATCTGTAAAACCTGTAACAAGCAGAGGAATGAAGTTCGGTATTGGCTGCTGGGATTTTTATGAGCCGAGTTTCAAGTCCTGCCTCGATTCTTGCCTTGCCCTGCACAAGCCCTTTTTTTGTCCCCTGTCACGGGGTTTCTTCTGGCCCGTCCCTGCGCAGAGTCAGGCGCCCTTTGATAACGCTCTGGCCGGGCAAACTTTGGGGTGCCCCACTGTGCGCTTCAATAGCTGCCCTGGTTTTGCTTCAAGGACTTCGCTCCCAAGCAGGGTACGGTAGATGACGTCCTGTTGGCCCTCCGTGATCTCCCCCTGGCTCTGACTGAGTGCCAGGCTGACGCAACCCAATGTGTGGCTTCATGGGCAGAGTGTTCTAAAAAAGAGGAGCAGGGGACATAAAGCAGAGGAGGTGGCTCTGGAACAGTCGGGATCCAGCCACAAAGCCCTGGAGGTCACTGTCCCCACACTGTCCTAGGTGCTCTACGAGGACTGCCGGATGGTGGCTGTGAGCACCCCATACGTGGCAGGATTCCTGGCCTTCCGAGAGGTCCCTTTCCTGGTGGAAGCTGTGCAGAGACTTCAGGATCCCAAGCTCAAACCTCAGGTGTGCTGCGGTTCTTTGTCCTGAGCTGAAATGTCACCAGGGTGCAGGGCACTGCTGAAAAGTGTTCCTCCCCCCGGAGACCACACTGATTTCTCCTTCCTCACATGGCCAGCGTCACCATTTGCTTATTGCACAGGAAATAACATCTCCTTTTTTGGCTTTTTCAGGTGCTTCTTGTAGACGGGAATGGCCTGCTCCATCCCAGAGGTAGGACTTCACCGGAGAGCCCTGCACTCCGTGGTCCCCATGCTGGCGTTTGAGGTTCCTGGTGGCCGGTGTCCCGCAGTGACGGTGACTCGTTGTTGGCAGGATTTGGTGTGGCCTGTCACCTGGGAGTCCTGACGGATCTACCGTGCATCGGGGTGGCCAAGAACCTCCTGCACGTGGATGGCTTGGTCAGGGATAAGCTGCACAGAGAGCAGGTTAGGCCAGGCTGGGAATTTCTTTCCGCTCTTGAACATCCCAAGAGGATCGGTGCTTTCTAATCAATGGAGCTTGCGTGTGTTTGTCCCTAGGTTCACTCCCTGCAGAAGGAGGGAGATGGTTTCCCCCTGACGGGCACATCGGGGACAGTCCTGGGCATGGTGAGCTGCAGGGACTTTCTTGTTTGCTCGGCCACTAAGCTTTGTTTAGCTGGGAGCACTGGGAGGTGTTGTCTGTAGAGTGGGACTGTCTCCATGATGTTGGTTCAGGAGGACATGGCATGAATCGGTGACCAGTGATGCTGCTTTCCCCTTCCTGTGGGCTCAGACATTTGTGGAAAGAGTTGACAGTTTGGGTGCTGGACACATTCACGTCCATGAGGTGCCAGGCTCCAGCATCCCCATTTGTGAACCACAGGTGCCCGTTGTGTAGCACCTGACCACGGGAGTGCCTGACTCAGGAGAGGGCTGCACGGGGAACGGGCAGACCTGAGAAACTTCCTGCATCTGGTGTGACTTCAATGTAGTCTGTATTAGCACGGCTCTCGCTGCTTCCCAGAGCAGCACCAGGCATCTGGGGAAGGGCCACAGGGGTCCAAAAGGGCAAACAGTCCCTGTGAGGAGATACTGGGGGTAAGGGATCAAGAAGGCTGGGATTTAGCAAATACAGAGCCACCATCCCACCTTCTGAAGGCAACTGGCTAGCTTATAATTCATCTGCCACCCTGTATTTGTTAAAATAAGCCTCTTAAGTGTTTGATCTTTCTTGGTTTTTGGATGCACAGGTCCTGCGGAGCTACAACAACAGCTCTAAGCCGCTTTACGTCTCTGTGGGCCACAGGGTGTGCCTGGAGACAGCCGTGCGTCTGGTCAAGTCCTGCTGCAGGTACCGGATCCCGGAGCCCGTCCGCCAGGTACAAACGCAGGGAGAGGAGGAGGTGGAGGGGCTGTGGATGCCAGGCCTATGGTGATGTTTCAGAGCCTCAGTTTGCCCCTCATTTATGGCTGCCAGTTCTGCAGCGGGCACCCTCCTTGCTGGCCCGTTCTCCCCAGCCCGTCGTGGTGGTTACGTGGTAGTTAACCGCTCCTTCCTTGTTTCCCTGCTTGTTCTGACACAGTGCCCAGAAGCACACACAGCCCTTGCTGCAGACCCAGCCCGACTGCTTGCTTAGTTCCTTCTGTGGTGCTGATGTTAATACCCAGGAGCTGGAAATGCAGTTTTCCTGGGCGCTTGGAGCCTAGCGCAGCCTGCAGTGCTGCTCCTCTGGGCTTTTCCCTGCTGCTGCACTCCGCAAGGAGCTGCGGGGGCGCAGCCAGCCGGTAGGTGACAGCACTGGATCGCAGTGAGCCCCAGCTGCCACCAAGGCTCAGCTTCAGACTGATTAAATCACAGCGGGGCTTGAGGAGAGGATCTGGAGCAGGGCAAAGCCTCTGGGACTTCGGCCTGACAAGTGCTTCCCTTCTCTCAGGGTCACCCTGCCGTTAGGCTCAGGCCAGAGCCAGCGCCCATGCAGGGAGCAGGGCCCGTGTTGGTGGCGTTGCTCCACCGCCGGGCTTGTGGGGTGTGCGGCCACCTCTGCTCAGCAGCTCCTCGGAGCAGCGCCGAGGTGATCCTGCTGGGGCTGTTCCGCAGGCTCTGCACACAGCAGCTCCTCGCTGCTGCTGCGGTGTTTTCTGAAAGCAGCGTCTTGAGTCTTGTAGTTCTACACCAGACACAAATCTAACACCTTGGAGCAAAACAAACCTTGGAGCATCCGTACCAGAGAGGGAGTTTGTGATCTCATCAACCACTGCTGCCAGACGGGAGTAGGCTGCTAGATCTCCTTATGTAATCTCCAGCGAGGGACAGATGCCTCCGCAGAGCTCTGAGCTGCCTCTGCGGTTCGGCGTGTTCAGAGGAAAGGGGAAGAGCATTCCCTTTGGAAACAAGAAGGTGTCTTGGAGCTTTTCATCGCCCTCATTTCATTTCCAGCTCTCTCCGGTGTTTGTGTTCTGAGACTCCTCCACTTCTCTGACTTCAGCCTTTATTTAAACTGATGGCATTAGTTATTGTTGCTTTTCTTATGGAGAGATTAAAAATCCTGAAGTGTTTACTGTAGAGGGATGGCAGGAGACGAGGGCACTTGAACCTTTCCATGGGACATCTCCCTGTCACAGTTCCCCTGTGTGGTGACTGCCACACATCTCAACACTGGGCAGTGCTGGGAGCTGCAGCTCTTGCACACCTGAAGCTGGATTTCGGAAGCAGCAGGCTGTGGGGAGCCCTGTGGATCACTGCCTCGGCCTTTTTGCTGTGCTGTGTCCCCTGAACGTGCTTGCAGACCTGACAGAGAGCTGGTGGCTCTCCTGGTGTCGTGAAAGCCTCCTGGCCCAGCAGCTCTTGGTTTGTACGTTCTGGTAGCCCCAGCAGCGTGATGCTCTTGAGAGGCTCTCGAGGCTGTGCTGGTGGTGTGTGTGAAGGCAGTACTACGCTGCAGCGCGTGCAGTGCTGCGCAACTGTTGTGGGAGCTTAAACCTTCTGCTTTCCTAGAGCTATGGCTGGCCGCTCTGCACAGGGCAGGTTGTGCTTCTCGGGCATGCAACAGCAGCGAGGCAGAAACGCTTCGATTTGCATTCAGCCCACGATGTGGTCACGCTGCCAAAGGAGCTGAGGCTGTGGTGCAGGTGAGAGAAGCGATCTTTCAGAGAAAGCATAGGCAAGTTCATTACCACCTACAGTCAGTATTTACATCTCACTTAGTCCTTCTTCCATGTGGAAGTGCAAGGTCGATCTGGGAGAATTTTGTTTGCATCCCGTTGCTTGTGCAGCTTTGAGGTTCTTCTGCAGAGCGTTGGTCGTTTGGAGCTACCAGACAGGGACTGAGGTGGGCAGGAGCTGTCAGTCAGGACAACACGCAGAGCATTCAAACAGAGCAGCACCGAAACAGGACCAGGCCCTCATAGAGCATCTGCCCTTGTCCACTCCCAGCAGAGGTCAGGGCCCCTTTCCAGGGTTTGCCCACGCTCCAGCCTGCTCGGGCCCAGGACACAGGAGCTTTTAGCACTCTGCAGCTGACAGGGACTGCGCTGGGACTGCATCCTCGGTTCCTGCTTGGCTGCACACCAGCCTCCAGCTCCCTTGAGGATCCCTTTGGCTCCAGCTGGTGCCTTGCCGAGCTGGCTCCTGTGGCTCGGGCTGGGGCGGATGGGACAGCTCCAGCTCACCAAGAAGGACAGAAGTAGGGCTGTGCATTTCTGCAGGTCACTTCACGTGAAATATTAAACAGTTGCCCTTAGGAGAACTGAGAAATAAGGTGTCAGCCCTCTCTGTGTGAACAACTCCTGCTGCATGACACACAAATCAGCAGCTGCTCTCCCAAAACTCTGACCCCCCTCGGATGTGCCCCCTCCATGTGCTCAGGGGTCACCACCGCCCCTCCAAAACAGGCAAAGCCACAATATCAGACCCTAATGCCAGCACAAGTCCCCTCCGAAAATAGCAGCGGTCTGTGAGGATTATTGCAGGACAGTTATCCATCTTATTGATTAGCCTCTGGTTAATGCGCCGGGTTAAGCTGTCTCAGCTGCGTTAGGAGTGAGGACTGGCCACTAACTTGCCACCTAATTGAGCACTAATTTACGTTACCAGCAGAATAATGCAGCTGAGGTTTCTTCTTCCCTAGAAAACCAGGTTGTAGATCTGACTCCTGCTGCCTCGGTCTCCCGGTAGGGACTCTATTGAACAGCCTCCTTCCCTTGTTATAAAATACATCACGTAATCTCTTATCCTGAAGAGTGATCAAAGTTATTTGTCAGTTCGGTTATGAAACTGTCCAATTATAGAGAGAAGGGGAAAAAAAATCTCCCAAACAAACCACTCCTTATGTAAGTATTTTTCCCTCTCAAGCTTGCAGAATTGAGCAGCAGCTGTGGAGCTGCCTTCCCAGCAGAAAGCAGGCGCAGCCTCCACCCCAGCGGTCTGGCGAGGGGCGGCAGGGATGGAGGGGTGCTGGGGGGCGTCTTCAGGTACGGGAGAGGCTCTTCAGAAGTGGAACAGCGATGAGAGTAGCAAACGCTTCAAGGGCAGCCGCTGGGGATGCGTTAACCCACTTTATTAGCGTGAGCATCGTACGCTGTGAAGCTTTTCCAGCTGGGAAGGTCACATTCTGCTTTTTGAGCTGGGAGAGAGAGACTCTGCCTTTGAGGTGGGGCACAGCGGCTGATCTGAAATGTCACGGCGTAGCAGCCTCCTTGAGAAAGGAAGTTTCTAAAAAAGAACCAAAACAAACTTCGAGGGGATGTAAAACTCAGCTGCCAGTTCTCCAAGCTGCCCAAGAGCCCCACATCTGCGTGCTTGTGAGAGCATCTGAGCCTTCTGCTGGCGTGGAAAGCTGATCAGTGACACTTCTGGGGATCAGGAACATCCAGTAAGGGTCCAGCAGTGCTCTTGGGGTTGCTGGTGGTGGTCTCCTTGCCCCACTCTCAGAGTTTTCCAGGTGAGCTCCGGTTGCTGGTGGTGGTCTCCTTGCCCCACTCTGAGCACACACAGACCTGTGTTGCTGCTGAGACACAGCAGTGGTGTTTTCCTGGTGAGCTCTGCAGGGCTCGTGTCACAGAGAGTGAGGAAGAGGAAGGGAGGAACTGCACACTGCTATGAGGATGGGTTTGGTGATGGCTCCAAGCTCAGCTTTCAAACAGGGCGGGCAGTAAAGGATTCATTTGGTAGAGTCTTGTGGTTTTGGTACTGGAAAGCAGAGCCCAGAGCACGGGTACAGCCTGGCGTTGTCTTCCTTGGCAGCGTTGCCTTGGGCTGCTGAGGTGGGACGGTGTGAAAGGTGTGTGAGACACTTGCCTTGCAGCCGCTGCCAAGAGGCGAGAGCCAAGGACGCGCTCGTGTCACGTCTCTGTTTGCTTTCAGTGGTGTTTTTACCTGCTTTAGCTGCAGAATTACCATGGCGCAGGCAGGATGAGCCAAGCTCTTGCCTAGGGAGAAGGATCTGCAGCAGATGAGTGGTGTGCTTCTCCATCTGTTGCTGCATCATTCAACTGCTGGAGCAGAGGAAGGGAAGGGACTGGCGTGTGGATGGGCAGTGCCAGTGTCTCTCTTCTCATCCCGTGTCCTCCTGGGAGCCCTCCTGCTGTATTGCCATGCCCCGAGCTCTTCACAGCCCTCTCCATGTACGTGTGGAGGGCAGAGCCTCATTTCTCAGCTGGTGAGTGACCAGAAAAGCCGATCCTTTGGCAGCACCCCAGTGTCACAGCTGGGGAGACCAGGGGTGATCGTGGGGTGTGGGAGCCCTGTGCCTGCCTGCGGTGCCAGTGGGCGTCCCTGTTAGCACAGTTCTGGGACACGGCCTCTCCTGCACTGAAGGTCGTTGCCGCAGGGTCCAGGGATGCTCTGCTGCCCTGGGATGAGTCGATAAAAAGCTCCAGCATTTCCCCACTTTTTGAGGAGGGATCTGTGAGCTAAATTGCCTTGCAGAGATCTGCCTTCACACCCGTATCATTCTGATGCTCCCAGCAGCTCCCTGGGGGCCGGGGGACTGTTTTTGTCCATCTGTATAAGGCTGAAGGATTTGGGTGGCTTTGAGCAAAAGGGATGGAGATCCCATGAAGTAGAAGGGTGGGCAGAGTCCTGGGCTGCAGGGGAGCCGTTTGGTTTGGGCATCTTTTTCTGCGAGAGCGCGTGGCACTGGACCACGCTCAGACTCCTGAGCCTCCTCCTGGCTCTGCTGCCAGGGGTGATGAAAGGGGAGCTGCAGTTTTGGTGCAGAGACAGGGCAGG
>NW_010174356.1:0-8482 GCF_000695765.1 Mesitornis unicolor | reverse complement strand
CCCATCACCTCAGCAGCTCCCCTCTGCCAGCGAACACCTCTTGTTGCTGAGCCCCTGCAAGTCCTGGGCTGTCACAGCCCTGGATGGTGAGACGGGGCTGCTCAGTGTCCAGTGAGGGCAGAGCTGGCTGCAGGGGGGCTCCCTGCACTGTGGGGTGCGCTGGGGGCTGTGCTGAGGCCCCTGTGGACCCTGGGTGAGGGCTGAATGTGCCCCCCTGCAGCCAGGGTTTGCTGAGGGAGCCTGGTCTGAGGTCAGGACTGGCTGTGCCTCCTATGAGAAGGGAAGGGGCAGGGAGCAAGGGCTCAGCGAGTGTGGTTTGTGCTGCTGAAGTGGGCTGGACTCCAGTGTGGCTGTTTGGGGCAGGGGCCTCTGTTTCTTCATTGGAAGTTTCATTGTCCTGAGCAGTTTGCAGTGAGGCACAGAAACCAAACGAGGAGAGAAAGGTGCAACACGGTCGTACAAAAGCTACTTGTGAGGTACTGACATCGGGGACATACTGGGATAACAAAGAGGAGGCACCAAGCAGGCTGGTCAATCCATTTTCACTCATTTCCCTCCTTAATTCCAGGCTGATATCCGATCGAGGGAGTATATTCGGAAGCAGCTGTGCTCACCGCTGGAGGTCACTTCTTCTGGGCCAGAGAGGTAGGTGTGTGGGCAGCCCAAGCAGCTGCCTCTCCGAAGGGGATCTGCTCATGTAATGATCTTCAGTAATGGCATTAAGGGGACAGGCAGGGTAACAAGGTGAGCTCAAGTGACACCAGGACATGTGCTGCCTCCATAAAGGGCCATTTCTGGTGCTTGTGGCCATGCTACTTCACACGTTTCATGCACTGAGTGCCGTGTCCCGGGCTGGGGAAGGTCGCTGGGGATTTGAGCCGTTTCTGGCACCTGCGCTAAGCAAAGCACTGACGCCCACAGGAGTGACACCAGCGTGGCCTCAGATACTCCGCAGGGAGCTGGTTTCTGCCCCCAGAAAGCAAGGGGAGGGTCAGGCTCCCCGCTCTTGCGTAACGTGGACCAGCAGCTGCTCTGTTGGGCGCTGTAAACCCACAGCAGGTCCACCGAGCGTAGGAGTTCCTTGTGCTGTCTCCTCAGCGTAGTCCACAGCATCCCAGAATATGAGGAGGAGTTGGAAGGGCCCTGGAAAGCTCCCCCAGTGCAAGCCCTGCCAGAGCAGGATCACCAGAGCAGTCACACAGGAACACGGCCAGGGCTTTGGGTGTCTCCACACAAGGAGACTCCACAACCTCTCTGGGCAGCCTGGGCCATGCTCCATAACCCTCACACTCACAAAGTTTGGCCTCATCTTCAGCTTGAACCTCCTGTGCTCCAGCTTGGGACCATTGCCCCTTGTCCTGGCATTGGCCATCCCAGAGCAGAGCCTGGCTCCTTCCTCCTGACACTGCCCTTTCCCAATGGATCCCCATGGATGAGGGCACCCCTCAGTCTCCTCTGCTCCAAGCTCAAGAGCCCCAGCTCCCTCAGCCGCTCCTCAGCAGGAGGTGCTCCACTAAGGGAGATGTTCACACCAGTACCAGAGTGGGCAGGTACTGGTGGGCCCTGCCCGCAGAGCTGCTGGGGGCAGCAAGGGGTCTCGGGTCTCCAAGCCCACTCTGCTCTGAGGGTCCTGATGGCAGTGCAGGTTACCGATGGCAGTAGCCAGGGATCACTTAGGTTGTGTGAGCAGCTCTTGGGTTCCTTAGGACACCCACAGGGTGCAGCTCATCGTGCTCTGCTCAGCTCCTCTGCTCTTTGAGTCGAGGCCAGAAGCAAAAGAAGGGGCCTTCTCTGCTCTGGCAGTGGCAGCTGCACAGCGTGGCCAGGCCATGGGGAGAACCCTGTGCTGTGCCAGCCTGGCTGTCCCCGGCTTGTGCTGGAGCTTCATCTCTGACCCCTTCCTGCCGTGGCAGGGGCTGGGGCTCACACAGAGGCTACTCTGGAGGTCTGTGCAGCAGGAAACCCAAACTCATTCCAGTTATGACCGCAGATCTCAAAACCTGCCCGTCTGAGCCCCTTGCCACCGAGTGACACGGTCATTTGCTCTCCTTGGTTCCTACTTTTGCAGTCTGTGACCCTTCCTCGTTCTCATTCCCAGCAGAAGGAAGGAGGCTGAGCTGGATGATTAGTCTGATGCCAGAAGAAACCGCAGGGCTCCTCTTCACTGGATCCTGTCCTCCACCGACGCCGTGGCTCTGCCGAGTGCCAGGCCGTGTCCGTCAGGGCAGCACCAGCTGCCGTGCGTGGTCGTGGCGGGCAGGCAGACCGGCTTCTGACCGAGGATAACGTGCAGAGCCTATTTCTCAGGGTTGATTTTTAAGCACTGTAAAAATATTTGTGTCAGTGAAGGTGCGCTTGTGAATTTGCAACAACCCAAGTCCTTGGGCAATGGCAGGAGGCGATGTGCAGAGTTAACCAAGTTCCAAACAGAGCCCAGGGCTGCCCTTTGGCTCGCCCCACACCTCTGAGGCACACACACGTCCCTTCTCGTCGATGTTGGAATAGTTTCCACCCCGTCCCTGCAGCCCCTGCTCTCGCTTTGCGCATCTCCGGGGAACAGAAGCCCGGTACGCGGCTCCGGCTGGTCCTGACAGACGGGCAGAGGACGCTGTGTTTCAGGTGGGCGTGTGACTCACGAGGGAAGGGACGGAGCCAGCAGTCTGCTGCGGATTTTGGAAGAGGCTCAGGACTTTGAGCTCCGGTACCTGAGAAGTTTTCTGTGTATTCAGTGTCTGTGGCCGCGTGGTCCCACGCAGCAGCCACCAGAGCACGGTGGCCGTGTGAGGGTCATTACCTGTGCTGGGCACGTGGTGCTCTGGTGTGGCTGGGAACTTGCTCTGGAGCACGATTGGGATGGAAGGGTGTTATGGTACCCGCTTGGTACTGGGACCCTCCCCGCAGTGACGGGCTCACGGTGCAGAGCAGCTCTTCCTGAAGGAACCATGGTCTGAGAGGAAAGGAGGATTTCCCATCCAGGCGAGTGGGGAAGGAGGTGTCTCCTCGTACACAGACCCCAGGCTGGAGGTTCTGCAGCCTGAGTGCACCAAGCGCCCTGGGGGCCGGTCAGGAGGAAGCTCCCTGCACCCAGGCCAGCGCCCCTGGGTCTAAGCCACTCGTGAGGCTCAGCTTTAGCAGCAGAGCCCAGAACAAGCAGTTTCTATCCCTGAGTCAGTACAGCCACACTGTCCTGTTTGCAGGGCTCCAGGTTGTACCTGGCTATTTCCAGAGACCACCAGCAGCAGATCTACGAGCTCCTGACCACGGCTGCAGCTCTGCTGTGCTGATTTAAAACCCTGGCTGTGCAGGATTGCAGCCTGAGCAGGGAAAAGGGTGTTTTATTGGGACTGGAGCTGGGTGCTCAGGGGCAGGGCTCCTGGGGGCTGTTTTCAATGCTGCCGAGCACTTTTGCATAAATTTACCTCTCAGCTTTTGTTGCTCTTTTCTGGCCGCTGGTCTCGGCGCTGGTTTGGGTACGGGGGACGTTCAGCCCCTTTGTGGGTGCAGCGTCTGCAAGGTGGGAGCTGGGGCTGGTTCCTCCCAGCCCTGAGACCCGGGGCTGTTTGGGAGCTGGGCCTTGGGGGTGCTTCCCAAAAAGCCCTCACTGATGGATGTGCTCGAAGAGACAAAGCCAGAAGCAGCTGCAGTTTCCCAGCGCCGAGCGAGCGTGGCAGCTCCTGGGGAGCCTCAAAGCCGTTTCACACCACAGTTTATGTGGGTGGACAGAGACCAGGGAGGAGGAAATGTCGCAGTGCTGCGTGCTCCCGTGGTCCATGACGTGTGTGGGATCAGAGGGGCAGCCCGGGGCCAGGGGGAGCTTTTTAGGGGTGTGGGAGGTTGGGGTCAGCCATCCCAGCTCAAGGGGACAGCGTGGGACCCCCAGACCCCCCAAAAATCACCTCCTGCGCTCAACATGGCCGGGTGCCTTCATCTCCGTGCACAAACCCCCTCCATCCCCTTTCTGCCACATCTACTGGCCCTGCAGCACCCCCCTGTCTGGTATGGGCAGAGGTATTGACTGGTGAGTCCTTACTGGGAGGAACTGCTCTGGGAGCTTTCCCAGCAGCCGAGGGTTCACCCATTTCTCATTGCAGCCACGTGTGAAGCAGCAGCTCCAGGCAAAGGGCCCTGTAAAGCCCCTCACAGACTCGGGCACCTTAGATCCTATGGGCAGAAACTCACCGTTTTTGCCTCTTTTCCTGATGGCCTCAGGCCCAGCCCAAATCCTGTGCAGCTGTGAGGGATGTGCCCATTTCCCTGGGGTGCTGAGCACCTCGCTGGGCTCAGCTGCGCCAGGGGAGGGCTCTGGGCATGGCCCCGCTGTGAAAGGGGCTCCCTCAGCAGCTGGGCCTGCAGCTCCTCCTGGCCTGGCCGTGCAGCTGAAGGGGGTGAGTGGCTGTTTTTAGGGTTTTCCTGCTGTACTGGTGGTTTGCTGTGCCTCTGAGTGGTGTTTGCCCAAGGGAGGGTTGGTTGTGGTGATTCATGGAGGTTCTGCAGCAAAAGATGCGAGTAGGGCTACGTGGACCCTGGTTTTTTGGCTGGGGCTGCCCCTCTGCTGGGCTCTGGGGTTTTTGGCAGGGGAAGGACCGGTGTGGGCACCCTGCAGGGAGCTGGGACTGGTGATGCTGCTGCCCAAGGGGTGAAGATAACGGTAAAAAGGAGAAAAAAAGACAAAAACCATCGCTTCCGTGCCCATGTCTCCGCATGAACGGCCTCGTGTACGTGACTCTCCGCACTCCTGAGCTCAGGTAAACCCCTGGGGTCAGGCACCTTGGGATTAACGTCACCTTGGCGGGGTTTTTTGGGGGCTGGGGGTGTTGCGGGGTCCCTGCAGAGCAGGGCTGTGGTATTTACCCGTGCGGTGCTCTCGCAGCCGCCAAACGCGGGGCGGTGGTTAAAGGACGGGGTTAATCGCCGTGTTTGGTGTCCACTTGTGGCTCTGAGCACACCGAGGGCTTAACTTGGTCTTTATCTAATTGGCTTATGAACTAGGGAAGGGAAAATCGCTTTGCGATGCATGAAACCTCCTCTTAATGGGAACCGGGAGCCTGAGTGTCCTTCCTCGGTGCACCCGTGCTCAGCTCTTCCTCTTTGCCTCCCTGTCGGCTGGAAATTTGCTGCTCTGGGTGTTAAGTATTTGTTCTCTTGTTCCCAGCAATTTATCACCGACTCGTTGTAAAGCCTGGCCCTTTGTTATCACCGAGGATATTTTTCTCTTTAATGTTTCTCTCCGTGGCTGTTCAGGAGCCTCTGAATGGGTCTCGTTGCTTGGTGATTCCTCGGCGCCGCTGGTGAACAGGGCGCAGAAACCAGGGGAGGAAGATGGGCATGGAGGAAGGAGATTGAATCCCCTCCGGTGGCTGCAGGGGGGCTCTGTAACAAGCAGGAGGCTGCTGGGGTCGTTCTTTAGCTCCTCACACAGTGAAATAGCATCACAACCTCTGCCCTGCGCCCTGAGGCTGGACTGGGGCTGAGTGTCCTCATTAAACCAGCCTGGCACCGCTGCTGCCCCATCGTTCGGCCGCGGCTGGGCTGTGGCACCAGTGTCCTCTGATACCGTTGGGACGCTGGGGGCTGCACCATTGGGATGCTGGGGGCTGCACCATTGGGATGCTGGGGGCTGCACCATTGGGATGCTGGGGGCTCAGTCGTGCGGGTTCAGCTTTGCTGACCCCCCGCTCGCTCTCCACAGGAGATGCAGCACCCAGACCGCTCTGCAAACCAACGTGGGTGCAGAGCGAGCCCGAGCCGTGCCCTGCATAAGAAGCTGCTGCTGGGGGGGATGTGGCAGGAGGAAGGCTCTGAGGAGCTGGTTTTGGGAAGGCTGGGGTCTGCCTGGTCTGCGCAGCCCCCCAAGCCCAGGAGTGTGGTGTGGAGGCTTTCTGAGCCTGGCCGTGAGGAGGAGGGGGCTGTGTGTGTCCCCCCCTGGGTCTCCACCGCTGCCCTGCAGCCACCTCCCTCCTCCAGGGCACTGGTAGCTGGCACAGGAGCCGCTGGCCCTGCTGAGCTGCCCGTGTTGGAGAGCCCGTCCCGGCCGCGGTGCCCTGGGCTCGTCAACCTGCGCTGCCTTAATTGCACCTGAGCCGCCCCATGGAGCTCTCTGCAGGTCGGGCTCAGCCCCGTGCATGCTCAGAGGGGGATCAAAGGCTCCTGCAGAGCTTTTCCATCCATGCCTGAGCTCTGAGGACACAACCCCATTCCCCTCTGATCCCATCGGGGCAGGGGCTTCTCCTGCCTCCCCACAGCTCCCACGGCCGCGTTCGGCAGCTCCCGCTGCCCTCTGGGGAGCTGAAGGACGAGGGAGGATTTGTGCCGGTCAAACCTGAGCGGTTTGCTCTGCTGCAGTCTCCGGATCTGCTTCCTCGGTGGTTTTTGTGGACGCACAGAGATCAGGAAGGGAGATCTCTGCACATGCACTCATCGGGGGTCCCTTGATACGGGAGAGAAGGCGCTGTGGGATGTGGGTCCGTGTTTCCCCTCTGGTTACTGGGGGGGTCGGGATGAGTAACTCGGTCACAGGCGGCTGACACTGGGTGAGATGAGTTCCCATCACATCTGGAGCTTGAGATGGGTGAGATCTGCCTGTGCCATCCGAATTGCAGGGACCGAGCTCTGGTGACTCCAGGGCTGCTCGTGCTGAGGACAGGGAAAGTGTTTTTGTTGGGATTCCCCCCCTTCACTCCCAGTTCTCGTTCCTGTTCCCATTTGACTGGTGCTGGTCAGGCAGACTGGGGAGGGCGATGTCCCTTGTGCTTCCCAGAGCAGGTCCATACCCTAACGGCATCACCAGGCTGCAGAGCTCCTGCCCAGTGCATTCCAGTGCGTCTGGCTCACATGGAGCTGGTCAGGGCAGCCATTGGCTCCGTCCCTTCTGCTCAGAGTGGCCATTCCCAGTTTTGGACCCTGATTTTGGCTGCAGATGGGTGGTTTTAGTGCTGGTCCTCTCTGGGACAGCTGAGCCTCATTGGAGCATCCCACAGCCCCTGGATGCGGTGGTTGGTGGCAACAGCCGGTGCATGTGGAGGGCACTGGTGGGGCTGGGAGCGCTGCGGTTCCCTGCAGCGGTCGTCTCTTGTCCTATAAGGACTTGTTCATCCCAGCCCCTCCACCTTTTGCTGGGCTCAGCTGCTCCTCTCACAGATGCAGACGCCTCTTCCCAGAGCCCTGCCAGTCCCTCCCGGCTTTATTTTAAGGCCATATTAATTAAAAGCAAATGAGTGGAATTTCTCTTGACATCCAAATTGATAGCAAATGAGATAATGATGAGCTGTGTCGCGAGGGTGATGGAGCAGCTCGTGCTGCGGTGCACGCACGGACCAGTCCTTGCTGCGGGCAGGGGCAGGGGCTGTGTCTGAGCGGAGCCGTGGCCGTGCCCCCACAGGAGGCGATTGGGAAGGGGACAGGGGATCTGGATGCTCTCATTTGGGGCAGATGAACCCTGCCGTGGTCCCTGGGATTGAGGAGGAGGATGGGGTAGAGTGGGGCTGGTCCCTGTCCTGAGGGGTGCAGCCCCCGGGGATGCTCTGCAGGTCCCCACGTGCGCCAATCTCCATCCATGAGGACGCACTCGGGGCACGTCTGTCCCTGTTCTGGAGGCCTAGCCAGCTTTAAAACTACGAAACAAAGGCCATACAAGGAGCCTGTCATTAATCCTTGGGTTGGTGCCCAGCTCCAGGGCTCGGTGCAGAGCGTTTCCTTAGGAACGTGCTTTTCCTTGCCGTGTTGTCCCTCTGCCCACGTCGGGGGCAGCGCGTTGGTTTGTGTTTGATGCTGGTTTTACCCGGCACTGCCGAGAACCCCGGTGGGGTCCAGTATCTCCCACTGCTGCCACCGGAGCCATTTCTCCCATGGAAGCAGCTCCCGTTGGCGGATGGGGAGGACGGGGTTCACCGGGGGCTGCTGTGGAGGGGGCTGCGTGTCCCCCATGGCGGCACATTTAGGGGGTGCAAGATTGGGGAGGGGGCTCTGCCTCCACCATCTCTGGAAAGAGAAACGTCCGTCCTCTTCCCCAACAGCGTCGTTGATTGCCCGCTAATAAAATACCAAATGAGTTCTTGAGAGGCTGTTCAGGATCTGAAAGGCTGTGATAAATCTGGTGGCTTTGTAACTTGCTGAGGATGGTGGTGGGGTAGCAACGTGATTAAAGGGCTCTTGATTAGCACACAAACCTTGTTTGTAATGAGCAGGATTGGGAGGGCTGGGGAAATCCAGCTGGCACATAACAAGGTTTCTCCAACAAATTACTTGGATATCAATTAGTTTGCTGGGTAAATGTCACCTGGTTTCTCTTTGTTTGCAGTAAACTGGGATCCAATTAATTTGATGTGGTTATGGCTTGCGCCTGACACACCCGGGGCAATGGGGCAGGCGGCGGCCGGGCTCTCCCCCATCCATGGGGCAGCATCGGGATCCAGGAGACCCCAAATCCCCCGAGGGTCTCACAGCGTCTCCCAATCCCCTCTGTACCCCAGGGGTGCAGCCCCTC
>NW_010174355.1:9272-9775 GCF_000695765.1 Mesitornis unicolor | reverse complement strand
TGGGTGGGCGTCCGAGAGCAGACGGGTATATACAGCGAGGGACAGCGCCCGCCGCCCCGGCCTCACGAAGGCAGCTTGGGCTCTATTCGCAGAGAAGCTTCGTAAAGGGTCTCTTCATCCATCACGAAGGAGTGGTCCAGCAGGTACTGCGTCACCTGGAGGAACGACAGCCAGGCCGTGACCGGGGGGACTCCAGCTGATGAAGAACGCCAACACCGGGCAATTCTAACGGCCAGAGCAGTGACCCAGCCAGCCGCAGGGAAGCGCCCGCAGCTCCTGCAGCCTCAGCGCGGCCCAGGACTGCGAAGTCTCACCCAGTCCTCGGCTTTTCTCCTGTGTTCCCTGCTCAGTTTCCCTCTCCTGCGCTGTTTTGTCAGCCCCAGGGAACACAAATCCTGGCAGCGAAGGCACTGCACAGGGAGCAGTGTCCTTGCTGCAGGATCACAGGACTTCTGCTCCGGTGCCAGCACAAAACCTGCTCCCAGTTCCCGGCAGGTTGTTTC
>NW_010174355.1:8883-9164 GCF_000695765.1 Mesitornis unicolor | reverse complement strand
GCTTCACCCCATCACCCACGGGGCATCCAGGAGCTCCTGCATCCCACCCCTGCAGGGTGATGGGGCGATGTGGGGCCATGTGGGGCAATGCAGGACAATGTGGGGTGATGTGGGGGAATGCAGGACAATGTGGGGCGATGTGGGGTGATGCACAGCCACACACAGCACCCCCAGCACTCCCCTTCCCCGCCGCACAGGCTGTTTTCAGCTGGGTTTGCAGGGCCGTGGGCAGTTTGGGCAGATGCCGGTGTGGTCAGAGCAGGAGATTTTGGTGTTTGTGG
>NW_010174355.1:8459-8860 GCF_000695765.1 Mesitornis unicolor | reverse complement strand
ACCCCCAGCGCCCAGCCCAGTTCCTGGGTGGCTCCGCGGCGCAGAGGAAGCGCGAGGGCGGCTGAGACCTTTCAGCTCATCACACGTGTGGGAGGCCACCGGCACCAGGCTGGGGGGGTGGGACAAGCTCTGCCCCCAGCATGGGGAGGGGGTGCTGCAGCATCTCCAAGGTGGGCTCTGCCGGGGCCAGGATAACTCAGCAGGGAGCAACCATGGGGCTCCGTCCCCAGCACCCGGGTCCCTGTCCCCCTCTGTTACGCCTCTCCTGACACAATCCCCCACGCCTGCGCTGCATTTGGTGTTAAAATTCTTTTGGTGTTAAATTTTCGGTGTTAAATTTCTTACAGAAGCATCGTATCCTCCCCAAAGGAGCTGCCAGAAACTGCAGGCTGCTTAGACAC
>NW_010174355.1:7282-8263 GCF_000695765.1 Mesitornis unicolor | reverse complement strand
TCATCTTCAGCTTGAACCTCCTGTGCTCCAGCTTGGGACCATTGCCCCTTGTCCTGGCATTGGCCATCCCAGAGCAGAGCCTGGCTCCTTCCTCCTGACACTGCCCTTTCCCAATGGATCCCCAGGAATGAGGGCACCCCTCAGTCTCCTCTGCTCCAAGCTCAAGAGCCCCAGCTCCCTCAGCCGCTCCTCAGCAGGAGATGCTCCACTCCCTCCATCACTTTGTGGCCCTGCTGGACTCTCTCAAGCAGTTCCCTTTCAAGCAATTGAGGCAGTGGCTCTGGGGACAGGGCCGTACCTTGGGCTGGTGCTCGATCTTGTAGGAGGTTTGCTGGAACTGGCGGATCTCTCTGATGATGTGTGAAATCTGTTGGAGATAAAGCACGGAGGCCGTTTACAGCACGGCCATCGCCACCGACTCCGCGTCCCAGCACCCAGCACCGCACATCCCATCTGCACCTTCCAACCGTGGCACGATGCAAACAGCTTTTTGGGTGTTTTTCCAGCCAACCCAACTGCATGGGGACGTGTGCGGCTGCCTGGTGCCGCACGGATGGACCCAGCACCGAGCAGCATCGCCCCAGCCCGGCCCCCACAACAGGGGCTGTCGGACTCACCATCCTCATTTTGGAGAAGTTCACCAGGCCGTCCTCCGTGTAATTCGGGGTCCCCTCCTCGATGAACGCCAGGTCGGTCAGGTACATCCCCAGGTAGGGGACGCACGGAGGGTCACAACTTGGGGAGCAAACCAGAAACGAATCAGAAAGAAAACCACCTTTTGCAGGGGGGGAGCAGGGGGACACCCCCAGTCGGCAGAATTCAAAGGACTCTCCCTGACCCCCTGGGTAGAGCAGGGCCTCTTTGGGGTTTACACTATGGGTCTGTAAGGGGAAGGGGGCTGGGGACGGTTTTCTGGGGGCTGGCGATGCTTTGCCCCTTTGGAAATGTCCGGTGAGCAAAGCCCAGCCCGTGGCTGAGGAG
>NW_010174355.1:3215-7251 GCF_000695765.1 Mesitornis unicolor | reverse complement strand
GCAGCCCCCCAGCGCCGCGGGGGCCCAGCCACCACAGGAGGAGCATTGGGGTTCACTCACTTCTTCAGAGCCTCCCGCAGGTTCTTGAAGCGGCCCTCGGACGACACCAGCTTCTGCAGCTTATCGATCAGAGCCTTGGTCTGCAACAGACCCCAGCGGCGCCTGGAGAAGGCCCGGGCAGAGACCCCATCCCCGCGGCCGGGGGTGCCCCCGTCCCACCCTGCCTGCAGCGGCCGCCGGGGCACCGCACCCCTGCGCAGGTACTGCTTCTACACCGGCTGCGGGGGGAGTCCGCAGGAGAGGAGCCGAGCAAGCCCAGCTCCTCCAGGACACGCTGTGCGCTTGTCTCCTTCCCACCTCCCACCTTCCCAGTGCCTGCTTTCATTCACAGGTTTATCACTTTGCGGGATAAAAGGCGGCGTTGCAGGCTCAGGAGCCCACGGCTCCGTCAGGCTCTGCACAGGTACGAGCTATTTCTGCACCAAGGAACCACACCAGGATTCATTTTGCTCCAGAATGGGTCTGAGAAGCCCCAAAAACCCAATTTAAAGCAGCGTCCCTGCGTGTGCGCACACAGCGACTCCAGAAGAGGTTTCTTTAGCTGCAGACCTGACCCGCGGGATGAATAAACCCAGCGGCGGCGGCCCTCGCTCCGTTTCCTCACTGGTTTGACAACCCCGGGCCCCTCACACCCAGCCCCACAGCCCCTACCTGCTTGGAGACCTTGAGCCAGGTCTTCTTCAGGCGGAAGATGGCACTGCGGTTGAGCGAGGAGGTGACCTCCAGCACGGCGTTGTAGTTGTGCAGGCAGCGGCAGATGTCGGCCACCGCCACCCACTTCTCGATGGCGCTCACCCGCGCGTTGATCTCCTCGTTGCGCAGGATCTCCGACGCGATCAGGTTGCTGACCTGGGGGAGACACCGGGCCCGGTGCCCGGTGTTGGACGACGGCTACGCACGGACAGACCCCGTCCATCCCACCCCGACGGCCGCACTCACGTCGTTGAAGTGTTTTGTGTTCTTCATGATGTAGGGAGTCCTCTCGTTCTTCTCAAGCTTCATCCAGCCTTGCCCGAAGAACTCCCTGCCAACGACAGCGTTCAGCTCAGTGCTTATTCCCCGTTCTCCTGGGACGCCCAGGCCCTGCAGCTCCACCACATCCGCACGGGATGGAGATGCCAGGGCCTTCGTTCACCCCGCGCACTGCCAGAAAGGGACCGCACGGATGGGTTTGGAAATGCGATGGACATAGCAGGTCATCCTGGGGATGCCCGCAGATCAGCCACAGGGTCAGCCCACAGATTTGGGCTTGGGCCCAGCCCTCCCTCGCCCGCAGGCTCACTCACTCGTAGGGGATCTTCTTGAAGACCAGGTGGTCCAGCAGCGTCAGCTGCTCCGCGATCTCCAGGGCCGAGTGGTTTTCAAAAGGTTCTGCTCTCACCCCCTCGGCCTGAGGGACAAAGGCAACGGTGAGGGAGCACGGCGAGGAATTCGGCATTCAACGCTCACAGAAACACAGCCGAGGTTGGATGCCAAAGGCTTCTCCCCAGCAGAGCTGGGGTGTGCGGTGCTGCGCTGGTCCAACGGTCCATGGGCGCTGCATCCTGCATCCATCGCGCATCCTGCATCCCACATCCCACATCCTGCACCCTGCATCCCATATCCTACATCCCACATCTCGCATCTCGCATCTCACATCCTGCACATCCTGCATCCTGCACCCCGCATCCCACATCCTACATCCTGCATCCCGCAGCCCGCATCCCACATCTCACATCTCGCATCTCACATCCTGCACATCCTGCATCCCACGTCTCACATCCCACATCCCACGAGCACTAGGAAGCGCCAGCTCTACAAAGCCCTCCCACCCTGGCAGCTTTAATTACCGTGCACATGCACAGACACAAAATTAAGCAATCTTCCCGATTTAAGTAATTAGGTGTAGCTACGGATCCCCACACACCACCTTCTGCAACCGCTGCCTTTTTGCTCCACATCTGTTTAATTGATAAAGCTTCAGGGGGTCCCAGCTGGAGCCACTGCCTGGTGCCCGGCTACCCCTGCCCTGCAGCCCCCAGACCCCAGCGCTGCTCGGGACGGCTCCTCCAGGGGACGCCCAGCAAAGCAGAGCAGAGCAGGGACATCCCTGTCCCCACTGCCTGGCCCTGCTGAAGCAGCACTTGAAGGAGTGGGGGGGACTCGGGGTGCCCCATGCTTGGAGCTGGAGCTGACAGCGGCCCCAGACCCACATGGGCTTCACCGCAATTTGGCGCAAACCCAGCTCCAACTCAGGGTCCTGAATTGCCCAGATTCCCCCCACAGCGTTCCCTGTCCTCCTCCTCCTGTCCGGGTGCTGGGAGTGGGGACGCAGCAGCTCCCAGCAGGTGCAGGCGATGCCCCAGGCCCTGCTCAGCACCGCATCCCCAGCACCCTCTGCAGAGCAGGGGTCAGCAAAACAGGGTGGCCCCACTCACCCGCGGCCCCAGGAAACCCCCCCGGCCAGCACGGGGGCACGGGCGGTTGCCAAATCCCCTCGTGACAGCGGGAACGGGGCTTTCGAAAGCAGCTCCTGGGCTGAGCTTCCTCTGAGGCCACGGAGCGGCTGCGGGGGGGGCCAGAGCAGGGGGTGCTGCCGTGGGCACCCCCCATCCTGGCGGGCAAGGGGCACCCCCAGCTCATGAGGAGGGGATCAGGGACCCCATAGCCCCCATCGGCCCAAAACCTGGGGCTCCCTCGGTCCCCACCGCACCTCTGACCACAGGTCAGTGCCTGGCCCTGGTGTTTACTTCAAGCTGAGCCGCTCGGACCGAAACTCTCTGGTTTCGGTTGTCTTCTCTCCAAAGGAAGTTTCCAGCACCCGTGGTTGCAAAAACAAAGCTTAAAAACAACCCCCAAGGGGCCTCAGCTGCTCCCAGAGCCAGGGACGGAGCCAGGGACGGAGCCGCTGTTGTTTCAGGTGCACCGGCCCCATCTGAAGTGGCTCTGGAGTGTTTCTGGGAGCAAACTTTGTGTGTTCTTAACACGGAAAGGCAGCAAACGCCCTGGATCCATTGACGTCCCCAGGGCTCTGCTCCCGGGGCAGCGGCACCGACACCAGCACCCGACGCTGGGTTTGGGGACACAGGGGACAGGGGTTTTAGGAGGGAAGGGAAGGGTTTTACCATCTGCACGACCTCCTCCAGAGTGATCTGGTTGTCTCCCGGATCCTCCTGCGTCAAGGTCCTAGGGCATGGGAAACCAGCGTTATCCCGGCCAGGACAGCACCAGACCCGCACAGCCCCGGGCGGCTGCAGCACAGATTTGTGGGGTTTTCATATATTAAACACTTAATGTGCATAAAAACACTTCTAGGTCCCATTTCCCATTTTAAAGAGAGAAAATCCCTCAACCGAGGCCGCACATGTGGGGACACGGGGGTCACATCTCGGTGTGGTCCCGATGTGCCGTGGGGATGCAGCCTCAGGAGGACGCAGCTGCGTGGCCCATCCTCATCCTCATCCTCGGCACCTCCTGAATGCCAGGCACTGGCACAGCATCCCCAAAAAGCGACCCCCCACCCTGCCCAGCACCTTATGATGTTGGCGGCCGCCTTCCTCTCCTGGGTGAGGAGCTCGGGGTCGTGGATCACCTCCTCCAGGAACGCGATCACCCGGAACTTCAGCTCCTCGTTGGTCTCAAAGTCCTGACCGCCATCGTTAATGTGTTATGACCTTAACGAGCTCTCATGTTAATGAGCTATAACGTGAGTAATGGTGATTCCCCGCTCCCTGCCCGTTTAAACCCAGCACCGTCTGCATCCTCTTCCCTGCAAAATCCCACCCCGCCGTGCCCAGCAAACGGGAACCGGCCAGGGCAGCACCGGGCTCGTCCTGCACCATGGCATTGACATCACCCGGACTGGGACAGGCGCAGGGGCTCCCAGTACCAACCAGTCCGGCACCGCTCCCAGCGCGCCCAGCAGCAGAGAGGGACAGGGACGTGGTTTCCTAACCCAGACCCCAGCCTGAAGCAGGGATCGGAGCCAGACCCCGCT
>NW_010174355.1:2671-3149 GCF_000695765.1 Mesitornis unicolor | reverse complement strand
CAGTTCTCGTCTCCCCCCCCCCTCCATTCATTCCCTTAATTAAAAGACAAGCACCAAATTGCCTTTGCAGCCGGAGCCGGGCTGAGCCACCCGGCACGCACCCAAATTCAGGCGGCGGGGAGACCCCCAGCACCCACCTGCGAGTGCTTGGACACCCAGTGCCGCAGCACGTTGAGGACGCGGTTGGTGGCCGCTCTCCGGATGACGAACTCCTTGTCCCCGTTGCGCTGGTCCGTCGGGAAGCCTGAAACTGCGGGCGACGGGTGAGCGCGGCCACGGCTCCCTCGGGACCCGCTCCCATCGCCCCACGTGTCCCCAGGCTGCATCTCCAAGGTGCTCGGCCATGGGTGCAAAGGGTTTGGGTGTCCACAACCCGCGCATCCCTCAGGCGGCCCAGGGACCACGGCTCTGGGCACCCCGAGGGTAACCCAGCAGGGTATGGTGGAAATGGGCACCCCAGAAATGCATCCCCCAACTT
>NW_010174355.1:1526-2424 GCF_000695765.1 Mesitornis unicolor | reverse complement strand
ACTTCCCCGGCCGGGACCCCCCACCACAGCCCCGGCTGGGCAGGATGGGGTCATGGAGGTGACAGGGGGGACATGGGGCTGCTGGGACAATGCGATGGCAGCTCCGGGTACCACCACATTGTCAGATTTTGTCCTGCACAGGTTTAGCAGGAACTGAGCCAATTTCAGGGCAAACTTGAGCAGAGGAACCGATGCTCAATGCCAGGCTCGCCCTGTGCTCCCAAAACACCAGCTCAGGAGAGGGGGAAATGACCCGGGAAGGGGGGACAAGGCCTGGGAAGATGCAGACCAGCCCTGGCTTGGCATTTTCTTGCCCCCCTGCAGGAAAACCAAGGGCAAAGCCCTGCTCCTCCTCGCACCTCTCTGGTTTAACACCACAGCCTTGGCAGCTCCGCACGGCCGGGTTCAAGGGCGCCGAGGTTCGGTCGTTACCTGACGAGTTCTTGCACTTGATGGACTTGGGGGTCGTCGGAGATTTTGTGGGGGAAGCTTCGGCGTCCGCCTCGTCGCTCTGGTTGGGGTCCGTGTCCGACTCCTCCCTGACGGACACCTCGGAGCCTGGGGACAGGGAGATGGGTTACGGGGGCCGCTTTTCAGCTCTTCTGAATTTCCCTAAAGCCCGACTCACGCTGGGCACGCAGCAGCCAAGGGCAGCAAAGGTGCAATCCCCCCATTACTCTGGGGCTTTTATGGTGGGGTTTTTCTGGGAGTGGGGCTTTTCTGGGTGGTTTTTCTTTGTTTTTTACAACTCTCTCAGCATCCAGGCAGTGCACAGCCCCCACGGTGCAGCATCACCAGCCCGGACCACAGCCGAGCTCCAGCCCAGGCACCCACGGGCAGTGATGGGAGTGCAGCACCTACCCCAAAAGCCCCTGAACCCCGCATGCATCCCTGTCCC
>NW_010174355.1:1224-1461 GCF_000695765.1 Mesitornis unicolor | reverse complement strand
GTCCGAGGCCGCCTCTCCCTCGGCGGGGATCTTGTTGGGGTAGGCGCTGGAGACGTAGAGCTTGTTGATGTCCAGGGTGGTCTTGCTGAAGGGGGCCATGGAGGCGTAGCCGTTGGAGGAGCAGCTGAGGGCGGCCAGGTCCAGCGCCTTCCCGCCCGTGATGATGGGGATGTTGAGGGACAGCTTCCTGCGGCGGCTGGGGGGCGGGCACCTGCTGATGGGGAGCGGGGGGGGGGC
>NW_010174355.1:444-1197 GCF_000695765.1 Mesitornis unicolor | reverse complement strand
GGCTCGCCGTACAGCAGCTTGTTGTTCTGGCTGTTGGCGAACAGCAGCTCCAGGGACCTGAATGAAGGGGGGGGGAAGAAGAAGGCTCAGATCGCACCCGCCCTGCCCGAGGGGTCCCCAATGCTTTGGGGGTGTCCCCAGCATGGCACAGCCAGGGCAAACCCCTGCACCCCGGCAGCAGGGACAGCAGCACGGGGAGGGATTGGGTTTGTCCATGTCCTGCTCCCTGCACCTCTGAATGAAGGGGGTACAGAGCAGGGGTCGGGCTCTGCTCCCAGAAAGTGATGGGACCAGAGGAAATGGCCTCAAGTTGTGCCAGGGGAGAGTGAGATTGGGGAAAATTTCTTTACTGGAAGGGTGGTGAAGCACTGGAAGGGACTGCCCAGGGCAGTGGTGGAGTCCCCATCCCTGGAGGGGTTCAAACCCGTGTGGATGTGGCACTTGGGGACATGGTTTATTGGGGTTGGGTTGACGCTGGACTCAATGATCATGAAGGTCTTTTCCAACCTCGATGACCCAGTGATTCCCCAATTTGGGGGTGTCACAACTCACAGTGACCGGGTGACACATCCCTGGGGTGACACCAGGGCCAGGCAGAGCCGGGGGCTGATGCAGGGAGGGGGGAGCGATACCACAGCCCCCCATAACCCCCACGGGTCCCCTGGGGTGACACCGGGGCCAGGCAGAGCCGGGGGCTGATGTGAGGAAGGGGGAGCGATACCACAGCCCTCCATAACCCCCACGGGCACCCTG
>NW_010174355.1:0-287 GCF_000695765.1 Mesitornis unicolor | reverse complement strand
CCCCCCCCACCCGCTCCAGCAGCCGCTCCACGCTGGCGTAGCGGATCTGCAGCACCTTGCAGGAATTCATCGTTTTACTGAACCTAATGTCAACATCATCACAATACAGGCTGGCGTCAGACCTGCGGAGAGACGAGAGGGCGCTGGGTCCTGACGGCACCGGGGCGCGAGCTGCGGCGTCCCCTGCGCCAGGGGCACCAGGGGGGACCGGGGGGGCTGTGATTGGTGCGGTGCTTTAGGACCCATCGTGGAGAGGTGCCGGGAAAGAGCTCGTTTCTTTATAGGTT
>NW_010174354.1:0-471 GCF_000695765.1 Mesitornis unicolor | reverse complement strand
TTGTAACCTACAGTTAAAAAACATCTCTTAACGCATCATTAATTACCAGACAGGGAAACTTCAACCTGAGGACAGGGAAAATTTCACGTCATTAAGGGACAGAGAGCAGCAACCAGGTGCATACCAGAAATATTCCACAACTCCCAAGACATGGTGTTTGTGTTCAGTACTTTGGTGGTTTCATCTTAAAGGAGGTTTACAGCCTTTGCTTGGGTTGGATGTTTTTGTAATACACTGACCTGAGCCATGAGAGGGGTCATCAGCAAATTCCCCGTTGATGCTCCCAAACAGTTCCTTGGTGGGATGGAGGCCTGCAGCCTTGGTTGCAGTGGGTTGGATGGGAGATGAGAAGTCCAAGGCCTGTGTGGTGACTGCCAGACACCGCCCTGTGCTGGAGAATGTGATGGGTCTGGGCAATCCACAACATTTGGAAATCTGCTGAGATACACGGTTGGAAATACCAGCATATAT
>NW_010174353.1:0-540 GCF_000695765.1 Mesitornis unicolor | reverse complement strand
CAAGCCATGCCCAGCAGCTTCTCCAGGAGCTTTGCAGCTTCCCTTTATTTCTGGCAGGGATAATCAAAACCTTGAGGTTTTCACTGTTTCCCCGCTTTACCTTCCAGCAGTTTGTGTTTATACTCGCAGATGCAGATGAGATATCCGTGTTTTCAAAACACAGACCAGGAAATTAGAAGTTCTCTGACTATGGAAAAGTTTGGAAACAGTTTTCCAACGAGAGTAGTTGCTCCAGTTTTTTTAAAAGGATGTTAAGTAACTTACATTAAAATATGCCAATAGTATATTTAATATATACATATACATATATTGCAGCCCTAAACCTGCAACTTTTTCCTAAGTGGAAGAATCCCTAAGGTGGGAGCTGTAGGAAGATTTTGGGCTGTCACACACTGGTAGGACATTGCCAGCCCCCTTCTGCCCTGCTGAGGACATCTGCAGTCACAGCAAACTGGAGATGGGAACTAAGCCAAGCTAAGGCTGATCTACTGAAAAAAAAAACCTCCTGCAATCACAGAATCACAGACCGTCAGGGATTGG